>NC_081172.1:8525000-8680000 GCF_012432095.1 Onychostoma macrolepis | reverse complement strand
CCTGTGGAGCTGGTGACTAAGATACACAGCAGCGATGCAGCACCACCTGCGAAAACAGTCCCTGGCCTGGATCCCCCACCTACCCACTCCCCACATGTGCTGCCACACGCCTGTGATTACTCCTAGTGTGAGATTGGCTGGAATTAGCCGTGGTGTAATTACTCCTGATGTGCTGCAGAGGGATCAGCCGGAAAATGCGGTTATTCCCACCAGTGTGGCTCGGGAATTAGGTGAAGTGTGGCGGCGTGGAGGTGTTGCACTACATGTGTGTGCGTAAGGTGGTCGAGGAGAGAGGGAACTGGCCCATCTGTGTGATTAGATGGAGAACAACACGCCATTAGAGGTCAGGGGCTCCAAGGCTCTCAGCCATAGCAGGTGAGGCAGTGGATTATTACAATACTGACATGCCCGCTTGTCAGACTCGTTCTCAAAGCCACTCGGAATGCCAGGAGATAAAGGGAAAACAATGATGGAGGAATAACCTAGCAAAAGAAAAAGAAAAAGTGAATAAATAAATAAATAAATAATAATAATTTCTGGTTTTTGACAAAATGGTTTTGGAAGGGCAATATCATTGATTGAAACAGTGATGTTTAAATAGTCCTCCTCTGATGATGCATTTTGACTGTGTCAGTGTCTATTTTGTGCTCATAACATAGACAAGTTACAACAGCAGTGTGAATGCACTTTAACATGACCAAAAATTATACTAAAGTGTGTATGTAAAATTTGTTAAGCTGAAATAAAGATATTGCCCGAAGAACCAGTGTTATTTAAATATCATTACAACACCATGGGCCCTATCATACACCCGGCGAAATGCGGCGCAAGGCGCGGTGCAAGTGTTTTTTTCTAGTTTCAGCCTGACGCAGTTCTCGTTTTCCCATCCTGCGCCGCATTGTTTAAATAGCAAATACATTTGCGCCAATTTGTGCGCCCATGGGCGTGCTGGTCTAAAATAAGAGGCGCATTGTTGGCGCGTTGCTATTTTGAGAAACTGAAAATATTTTTGGCGCAATATTTTTTTTGTTATTTAAAGAGCGCGTAAGTAGAAAATGCGCCTCTGGGCGGGTCCACAACGCGCGTTCACTTTGCTTATTACACACAGGGACGCGCAGCAGCACACAAACATGGCAAATATTAAAAATTAAAGGATTAATGAATATTATTGTGTAGGCTACATAAATATAAAAATGTGATACATGTCATAATGGATAGTCATTGCATGTATCAGAATTAGCCTACCTATTTGCTCGCGCATGAGCAGATCCGTCTGCTCTCTGGAGATGCGTTCAATCTGTGCGCTTTAAAATTCCGCCGTTTAAATAGCAAATCCGCCATGGCGCGAGCGCAACTCGCTCTTAAAGGGAATGGGAGATGAGACTCTGATTGGTTTATTGCCCAAAAACACCCATTACTCATTAAGAGAATAGGGACAACCTGTTTAGACTAGTTTAGTCGTTAAACTAGCAAAAGTGGATTCGGACACCGCCCTGAGTGCACTTGCGCAGTGCGCTTTAGACCATGCGCTTAGATCGCTAAAATAGGGCCCTATGAGTTTTATTATTTTGAATTAGTTTTTATTTTTATTTTAAAGTTTTTGTAATTTTGTTGTGTTTAATATATAATAAAATATAATTTATATGTATGTATTAATATTTATTTTAGTTTTAGTTCTTTCAGTTCATCAAGATAAACTAAATTAGAATGAGGAACGAGGCATTGAGAACTAGCCTGAATAATTATTTTATTTTATTTTATCAGTTAACATAATAAATTTATAAATTATTAAATATAATTTAAAGGTTTTTTTGTTGTTGTTGTTGTTTTTGTTGTTGTATTATTATAGTTTTAGTTGCAATTCCAGTTTTATTAGTTAATTATAATAACCCTATGAAGGACTGTTTAATTTATCACTTGAGAACATGGCACGCTGAACAACATAATGAGTTCAATTACCCAAATTGAATTACTGAAACATTATTTTCAGTTTTGGTTTTCAGCTACATGAAAACGTTAATGTTAGTTTTGTTGTTTCAGTATGGAAAAACATCACTAAAAGTAAGAGTAATCATTCTCAGAAAGACACAGCCAACAGATGCAAAAACAGCTGTGGTTAGCATCATTCCTTCATCAAGATAGGAGTGTGTGAGCATTAGAGCTGTAAAATGTCAAGCTTTGATGTGCGTGCGCTCGACGCACACTTTTGAGATTGCGGGTGGTGTGGATGTGAGAGAAAGGGAGATAAGGAGATGTAAATGTCAAGTGCTCTGCCGAGTGAGGGCTTTGATCCCGACTGTGGTCTGCGTACCTGAGATTACCCTCCTCTTCAGAGCACACACCCGCTCTGCCGTGACCACCAGACCTAAACCATGGAGGTTATAAAATTGCGAGAAAGCCCAATGTTGGGGCAGCTATGGAACTGTAGATTCAAGATAATCGTCATTTGAAGCTGTTAAAATAGTCACAATGCATTTTGAAAAAGAACTTAGCTACACTACACGCTACAAACAAAAATTATAACATGACACAATGTAAGATTTAATCAAGCTGCATTTTTGCTGGCACAAAAACAATGAGGGGTTCTGAATGAATGACTCTGAGGATGACGGTGCCAAACTTGAAATGCTATATTTGTATTAAATACAACAGAAACTACATAAGAAAGTCAAAATTAATTCAACACACTGTTCATAGACTTGCATCTTTTTTGTATCTCTTCATTTACATCATCCCTCCAATGATGAATCATACTTTACAACTCTACATTTGAGAAAAAAGAACCATTTGAAAACTCACTAGAATAAATCAGACTTTCCCAGTCTACCATGCAAAAGTTTGGGGATTGATTGACTGATCATTCATTTTGATTCATTAAAAAAGTATCACATTTTTGCAAAAAAAAAAAAAAAAAAACATTGATGAGAATAAATGTTTGCTGAACACTAAATCAGCATATTATAATGATCTCTGAAAGATCACGTGACACTGAAGTAATGGCTGTTATAAAATTAGCTTTGACATCACAGAAATAAATTACATTTAAAATTAAAATAGAAAACAATTATCTTAATATTTTTGTATTCTGTACACTTTTTTTTTTTCAAAAACAGTAACCTCAAAAATATCAACTTCTGAACATTTGTGCCCAAGTTTACTTTTAAAAGTTAACAAAATTCATTTCAGAAACATTTACAGAAAGAAAAAAAAAAATAGTGTAAAAGTGCTTCTGACTTTTAAAAACATTAAACAAATTTTGAACAGTAGTGTAGAGAGAAAAGCTCAGGTGAGTTTGTTTGATTATTCCTTCTGATCTTAAGAACAGTCATGTACTGTTTGTACTGGATAAGAAATAATAAGAGCTACTCTACTTTTAAAGCCACTACAGAAAAACCTACGTAAGCGTAACTACTTTTACTTCCCAAAACTGTTCAGCACTCTGTTAGCATTGCCTTCTACCTCGAAGGCAGCTCCTCGGCCAGCGGAGAATCCAGAGAAGTATGTGATTTGGAATCTGCCATCTGTCCTTACAGAACTTTCTGGGCCCAAAAACACATATACTTGTCTGACTTAAAGTTTGAAGTCCCCCAAGCAAGAACAGCCTGTACGCTACGGCTCCAAAAAAACAGCAATAATATAAAGAATGATCTCTTATTAAGAATTAAGACTTTTTATTGAAAAGACAAACCAAAGGCATCAGGCTGACAGAGATTTTTCAAAAACCTTGCTAAGAACACTTTATCGGAACATACCAGTGGGGCGGAACAAAACGAGGGCGGAAGAAGAGCAACTCTTTTTTTTTAGTAAATCTGTTCCTAGCCAGACAGGTGGATATCAAACTAAGCAGAGCCGCTTTAGTTCTCCTCTACAGGGGGATAGAAACCAGGTAAACCCTCCTTTATCTGTCAAACGACAGAGGACACAAAGAGAAAGAGAACAAGAGCTCTGAAATTCTCGAATCAAAGTATCAGCTTGCTCAACCGAGCAAACAATTCAAAGGAATCGTATTTGTCTATCTTGTTATCTGGAGTTACCACAGGGTGGTCCTTTCTTCTGGCAAAGCTCTACATATTGAAAGGTCTCTTCTTTTCTGGTTACAGATTCTAAGAAATGCTTTCATGTTTTGATGCACTGCCTATTAAAACAGGAAGGGGGTGCGATTTATTGAAGTTTCTAGCCAATAAGCTTTAGACCTGCACCAGAGCTTATTTTATGGTTGAAGATCAACAGTACAGACAGGAGTAGGGACATATTATTCTAGAGAGTATTTGATTAGACAAAATTCTGTGTTGTGAAACATTAGTGTCATCAAAGCGAAGTGTCAACTTTTACAAGTAAACTAGGACACAATAGTCTCAACACTAATGTGCAAAATATTGGTGTTAGCATTTTTTAAATATAGTTAAAGCAGTAATATTGTGAAATAATATTATGATTTAAAATAACCGTTTTCTATTTTAATACATTTTAAAATCGAATTATCTCCTGTGTTGGCAATACTGAATTCTCAGCAGCCATTAAAGTGCCCCTATTATCGGTCGACATGCATGCAAGGTCAAAAAACACTTTCATTGTCTTTTAATATGCATTTATTTTTATTTATAAAAAATTACACATTTACTTATTTGCTCAACGACTCCCAAACGATTCGCTCAACGATTCATTTTTCCAAACCCCTCCTTTGCATGACGCTAATCTGCGGTGATTAGCTGATTTCAATTAAAGCAGTGTTTGTGAGCTTTTGATGCTCCAAAAGCGTCACCTAGAGGCAAAGAATGAATTTGCATTTTCATTCAGACCAATGCGAAAATCAAGTTTTCCCAGGTCTGCATGCGCAACAAGTGGGCGGGCAATATGCTTGACGTCAACATGAAACGGCTTGGGATTCGTTCTAAAAACGACTCGTTTCAATGATTCAGAGTCCACTCTTTCTTTTGAGAGAAAATCATTTTATACACTCAGGAAGTTTTCATTCACTTAGAGCTGTGTTACACACTGCATGAAAGGTGATTTTCAAAAAGCCATAATAGGGGCACTTTAACGTCACATGATCTACCAGAAATAATAATATGCTGATTTGGTGCTCAAGTAACATTTCTTATTATTGTTAATGCTGAAAACGAAAACAGTTGTTCTGTTTAATTTTTTTTTTGTGGAAATTGCGATACTTTTTGTCAGAATTTTTCAATGAATAGAAAGTTCAAAAGAACATTTATTTGAAATAGAAATATTTAGCAAAATTATAAATGTCTTTAAGGTCACTAATATCAATTTAATCCATCTTTGCTGAATAAAAGTCTTACTGACCTCATTTTTAAAGAGGTCTTTAAAGACACTTATATAGCTATCAGTCAACCTGATAAAGTCACCATCAGACCACTAATGTAAAAACGGAAAGGAGCCACCATGTTCACACGCACAAACTCGCAACACACATTAGCGTGTCTGACAGGCCAGCTGACAGCTGCATCATTGATCACACACACGTTTTGTAGAATAACTGCCTCCTCTAACTGGAGCTCCACATCCTGTACGGCAGTCGGCTTTCCTTCACTGAGCCGCTTGCTGGCTGCCGAAGAAACACGAATCATTACAGCCATTAATCGCCTTGATGCATGGAGTGAAGCAAAAACATTTTCTTTTCGATTAAGGACGTTCGGTTATTCACGTGACAGTCTAATATGACTTAAATAAACCTGCAGTTTTCATGTGGAGCTCTTTAACTGAATATCTACACATTCACTGACAGTATGCAAGGGGGGGGGGGATGCAGTAGATAATAGAGTTAATATCTCACTCACATGGTAGTACGCAATGGCCTCTCGATCCAGGGCTCGGCTAACTGCCACCTCTCCCGTCAGTCGGTTGATGCTGAATACAGCCTTAGGGTCTTGATCTGCTCCCCTTCCCGTCAGACGGAAGATGTGGTCTTCCTTCATGTCAGATGAGATCACCTATATCACAGGATGGTACCCAAAATCATATTAATGTTAACATTATTGAAATGGTACAATTACATAACACTAAATCTAAGCATAAAACTATGCAAATGCAAATAATTTTAATGTACTTGAATCATTTCTTAATTATCTAAACATTAATATCCATTTATCATTCCTTAAGATTGTATCAACCAATAAATCCTCAAATAATTGTAAAAGTGATGTTACTGTTACTAAAAATAAAACTATTAAAAAATGTGTTATTATTTGTTAATAAATCTTATTACATAAAACTTTGAAAGCTTAGACACTAAGAAAAATAAGTACTAACATTACTAAAACAGCATATAAGCTAAAAATTAATTACAATAAAAATGAAAACAAAATTAAAATGTAAAAACAAAAGCTAATTAAAAATATTAATAAATATTATAGTAGCATATAAATAATAAAATAAACAATAATGATACCAACAACAACATAACATATAATTAATAATAATTTTTGACATGTATTATTATTTTTACTATTATTATTAATAGTCAATTTTGATTATTTAGTTATTAATGTTCCAAAACTGAAGAAAAAAAAAAAAAACACAATGATGAAAATCAATATGTGACCCTGGACCACAAAAACAGTTATAAGTACAGAATGGGTATATTTGTAGCAATAGAGAAAAATATATTGTATGGGTCAAAATTATAATTTTCTCTTTTAGGAAAATAATTAAAATAACTATTTTCAAATTTCTCAATTAAAAAAATAAAAAATAAATAACCCTTATGACTGGTTTTGTGGTCCAGGGTCACATGTGTCATTGCACATATATAATATTGGACACCTAAACATTAAAATAATCAATATTTGTCGATCTATATTGACCAATCAAGCCATATAAAGTCAGCTGGTGTGTACATTTTTCATTCTTTCAAGTTTGTCAGCAGTACTCACATGCGACTGGATAAATGCAGCAAAGTCCAGAGTGTTGCAAGTTAAAAGCAAAGAAAACAAGAAAAGTTAATTACACACTCACAGGCAAATAGTTATGTGTGAATAAAACATGCACACATGCTAAATATACACTCATTTGCTTGATCTCACATTTTACATTTAAATTCAGAATTATTTACCAAATGATCTGTGATGGCAATGATGAACACACAGTGAGAAGTCTTAAATCATGCTATACCTGCACTCTGCAGATTATTATGTTAACTCAGTGTTTTGCAAATGAGATCCATTTGTGTATTACAACATCTTTTATTGGCTATGGTGTGACCAGTGCTACCACCTGCAGTTCATTTGGCTTTTGTGTAAAGCATATTTTTGTGCAAATTAGATTGCTGCAACTTCCCTCGCTAATGAAAGCTCAGTCATTAACTAATAACTTTAAATACAAATGAAGAATAGCCTCTTTTATGAACCCTTTTTGTTTAAAAGACCCTTTCTAAAAGTTGTTTTCATCAAGAGCAATAAACCCCAGTGCATGTCTTGAATCACAGAGGCTGCCCACCTTGAACCCTCCCATATCTTGTAATTAAGCTTAAGATGAAATATCCCATTTAGAAAATGAATCCAAGCAAAGTAATTGTCCACACGAAAAGCCCCTGTTAGCTTTATTTATCTTCCCCACACAGATCCTTTCTGCCAGATCATACACTAATACTGTTTTTCTCCTTTATAATTACAGGCTCTGTTAACCCAGGGAACATTATTATTCTGAGAAATGCACCTAGTGGTTTTGCTAAGACTCTGGCGAACACAAATGTAGGCTTCACCGGAGGAGGCCTTCAAATCTTGGTATTTACTGTGGCCGGCAAACAACTGTGAAATTGCAGAATTTTATTGCACAATGAGAGTTGTCTTGTTTAGTGGACGGGTTGTTAATGTAAGCGACTGTAACGCGGACTAAAGCGGATCGTGAAAACAATAAATCAAGCAGTCACGCTGACAGAAACACAAGCACACACATACAGTACTGCAAACACTCACACTGTCTCTATTGTTTCAAATAAAGCTAAATAGGACCTATTGATAAAAACTTTTCGAATTTTTGGATTTCCTTTTGCTACTTTTTTTTTTTTTGGTCTTGTTTGTTTTTTTAACGTAGATAAAGCCAAGCATTTCCCTTTCTAAAATATGCTAAGCTAAGATGATTGCAGCTAACAAACTGTAGCATAGCACTACTTAGCCTAGCATAATTCTAGCACACAACATGTTTTAGCATCTAATTATAAAAAAAGAAACCTTTATCATCTAATTTCCATTAGAAAACATTCCCAGAACAATTCACAAACCTGTATTAGCTAACCCGCTCACACAGGCTAAACACGTACGTAAACAGCACCAGTACTGCAATCTCCTTAAATGCTCCTATTATCGAACAAATTAGCATGTGTAATTGCATATAAATAATGTAACATAAGCTATGTGTCAATAAATACTTAAAGTCAGAAAGAGAGTTGACAAAAAAAAAAAAAAAGTCTTATGGTGTGTGCACACCAAAAGCAAAATTAGCACGAGTATGACAATGACAATGTCAATGCAATGCACATCAGACAAATTGGGTGATGTGTTTGCCGCAAATATTCACCTCAATCGCGTCTTCCACGCAAGACAGTCAGAAAATTCACATGACGCATTGTTGTACAAGCCAATCAACGAAGAGCTTATTGACCCGTCTGGTTGTATCAGAAAATGTTTTTTATTGTTTTTATTTGCGTGAGTGACACAGAAAAACATCCCGCAAGTAATATAGAGCGAGTAACGCCATGCAAATATTTGCTTGACTTTTGGTGTGAACACACCATTATGGTGTGTGCACACCAAAAGCGAATCAAATTATTCACATGTAGATTACATACAAAGTCAATGCGAAGATGCAAATAGATGTGAATTGGGTGACGTGATTGCAGCGAATGTGCAATATATACACTTCAATCATATATTCCGCGCAAGATAAAATATTTAAACTCAAGTGGAAAATTTTCATAACATTACACAATTACTTTATTCACGCAAGTGACAAAACAAATTGTGCAAGTAATCTAGAATGATAACACTATGCGAATATTCACTTCGTTTTTTGGCTAAGACTCGCAAAAACAGCTGGCTTAAGCTGTTTTCTTTTCAGCAGGGTTGCAGTTTCTTCCAAAAAACTCAAGGCAGGAAGCCCAGCAAAGTACTTTCCTATAGAGCAGGTACACTTGTGACACAATCATGATTGAATCCCACCACAGGTCATCTGTAAATGAACTCTTCTGCCCATCGCAAGAGAGCCAAAAGACACCCGGACAAACTGCAGTGTCGCCTGTTTACAGTAGTCCCACGTCACAAGAGTCTGTCAAGCTCAGTTTGTCCTTCTCTTGTCATATCTGTTTTCCTCCCACGCCGCTTTCGGCCTTGTGAAGAACTCCTTAACGGCTCTGTATATGTTTTGTGAGTGGTTGCTATGGAGCTTGTTTTCGTTCTGCTGTATGCTGCACACAGCTGTGATATTGATCCAATAGAACAATAAAACACAACTTTTCTCTCTGTACTTCAGAGATGCTTTATTAAAGGTGCAATGGTCTCCTTCAGCGCGAGAGAGAATTAGAAAGGAACAAAAACGAAAGGAGTGATACCTCCAGAGGAGTGATGACGCGTGAGACGAAATGGATGGAAGAAGGTGGAAATTGGACAGGGGAAAAGACAGAAAAATAGTGGCCATAAATTGTGGCATTATACTTGAGATTCTATGGTGCTCAATTGCTCTTATGCCCTCAAGGACTTTTAGAGGAAAATAGTGATGCACTGACATTAACGTTCTGGTTAATATCCATAAGCTGGTAATTATTTTCATAAAAATGTCAAAAAGTGTAAAAAAAAAAAAAAGGACAGACATTTTATCTAAATATATTCAAAATAAAATACTAAAATCTAAAACTTGTGTGTGAATTTAGGCATCATAACATTATAATGTACCGCATGAAAAGGATATTCATTTTATGATTGGCTAAAGATTTAATTTATTAGCATTTTTAAAAAGTAACTTTAAATATGCATAAGACAGTATTAGACAGTAGTTAGACAGCAAAGCTAAGCTAAATGTAAATTACTGAAGGAAACGATCATGAACAATTACATTTTCAACAAATTTGAATATCGAACTGCAATCTCTAATAATAGCCAGTAACCAATCTGACACCAATTTGTGCACGTAAAATAGTTTGTTTTTCCAAAATATTTATTTGCCTCAGCAATCTCAACAATTATAAACATAATTTTATCAAGGTATGTTACTTACAGTATATTATCAATGTAACATTATATGATGCATGATCTAAACATAGACTTTACCATTCAAATATGTTTTTTAATTCTCTTACTGAAAGAAATGGATACTTTTATTCAGCAAAGATGCATTAAATTTATCAAAAGTAAGAGTAAAGACATTGTTACATAAAAAGAATATTTCAAATAAATCATGTTTTTATGAACTTTGTTTATCAAGGATTATTGAAAAAAAAAAAAAGAGATAAGTTTTCACAAAAATATTAAGCAGCACAATTGTTTTTAACAATGAAAATAACAAGAAATGTTTCCTAAGCAGCAAATCAGCAATTAGAAGGAGCAATAGCTAAAAATATAGAATGTAATCAAAACAAACAAACAAACAAACAAACAAAAATACAGTAAATAGATCAGATAAATGCTGTCTAAGTGAACTTAAGAGATTTTTGGTCACAATTTATATTAAGGTCTTCATTACCAAGCCATTTTTAATTTGCTGCTCATTAATAGTTAGTAAGGTAGTTTTTAAATTTAGGTATTGGGTAGGATTAGGGATGTAGAATATGGTCATGCAGAATGTGTTTTATAAGCACTAATAAATAGCCAATATGTTAATAATAGGCATGCTAATAAGCAACTAGTTAACAGTGGTCCCTATACTAAAGTTACTAGATTAAAAAAAATAATAATTAAATCTTGTTCAAGTGCCCTTCAAAGTGAGCAGGTCATTCTCATGCTCACTTTCAAAAATAATTCACCCAATGTGTGGCGTGATTGTAGCAGTCAAACTTTCAGTGGAATACAAGGAACTGTCGGAAAGTGACGAGACAAGTTTCGAATGATCAAGGCTACTGGTGGGGTGGAGCGATAGAGGCCGTGGAAACGGATCGCGGGCGCTGCCTTGTTGTTTATGGCGAGCTCACAGGTGGTGGTTTATTTGAACGTACAAACAAACACATGTACACAAACACAAACAAGCCTACACAGCCTCCCCTGGCTTTCTTCTCAGTCATTAGATGTCAGCCCTGAGGGAGATGCTCACCTATTTCTATCAGCTCTCATTAGGAGCAGGGAGGACATGAAAGAGCAGCCGTTTCTTGCCACTGCCTGTATATGACAGGAAGGAGGGACCCGACTCGAACTTCTCTGACAATACAGCACTGAAGGGGAGGAGAGGATATGTCCTCACTTTCATATTCTTTCACTCTTTCTTTCTACCGTGATAGCTTTCGGCTGTATGAGCACCGCAGTGGTGTATAATCTCCCTTGATTTACGGATGCTTGACTTTGAATGGAAACTGATGTCAAAGAGGCTGTGTATTAGACACAGAGTACTTAACTTTCCTTTTGAAAACAATCCAAAAACCAGAAACTAAGTGGTGCTTGCTAAGGAAAGCATCACTATTACTATTGCTCAAATTTTGGGTTATGGATTTTAACAAACCCCTTTGTGCTTTGGATATGAATGATACATAAAACCATGCAACTTGATGAAAAAATGTGTGCTATTACAAAAATATAAAATATATATAAATACACACTACCGTTTATAGTTTGGGGTTGGTAAGATTTTTTTATGTTTTCACCTACAGTAGATTGTATTTATTTGATCAAAAAACAGGAATAAAAAATAATAATAAAATAAAATAATTCTAAATTTAAGGTTGGTAATATTTTTTATTGTTTTTGTAAGAAGCCTCATATGCTCACTCCATTAATTTGGTCAAAAATGCAGATTTTTTTTTTATATTGTCTTCAAAACAAAACAAAACAAAACAAAAAACACAGGGTCTGTCTTTTTTATTTTATGTTTGTGAAAGATCCCCTTTTTCTCACCAAGACTGCATATATTTGGTCAAAAACACAGTAAATACAGTAAAAGCAGTAATATTGTGTCCAAAACAAAACTAAAATTAACAGTTTGTGTTCAGACTTTCTAATGTTTTTGAAAGCCCCTTATGCTCCCCAAGACTGCACTTACTTGATAAATAACACTGTAAAAACAGTAGTGCTGTCAAACGATTAATCGCACCCAAAATAAGTTTTTTTTTTTGCATAATATGTGTGTGTACTGTGTATATTTATTATGTATATATAAATGCACATGCATGTATATATTTAAGAAAAATATATGTTTATATATTAAATATATTATATAATTTATATTAATATAAATACATACATGCAAATACGTGTAATTATTTTCTAAATATATGCTGTATGTGTGTGTCTTTATATATATACATAATAAATATACACAGTACACACACACATATATTATGTAAACAAAAACTTTTATTTTGGATGCAATTAATCGTTTGACAGCACTAAAAAAAAAACAATATTTTTTAAATATTTTTAAAATTTAAACCAGCTGTATTTGTTTTAACACATTTTAAAGCAGAATTAATTCCTGTGATAGCAGAACAAAATTTTCAGCAACCATTACTTTGAAATAGGTTTTACTGTTACTTTTTATCAATTTAGTGCAACCTTGCTGAATAAAAGTATTAATTTCTTTCAAAACAAAAATACCAGCTGACAAGTGGCTTTCAGTGTGGAAAAAAAATAAATACAGAGGGAAACTGTAGCAAGATAGAGACAGATGGGGTCACAGAGTGCAAACAAGTAGCACAAAGATATCTACAAAGAGCACTTAACTAACTGGAACACTTTCTCTCTCTCTCTCTTTCTACATGAAACTCATGTTTGTTAGTACAAGGTCAAAGCAGAATGAAAGACAATCAGCACCCAGCAGTATTAATGATGCACAGACAAACAAGCACACATATCCCTTGCCATCTATCAACACTTCAGTGTGAGACACAATTATTCCTTCTGATTTGTGAGAAGTATTGCGGAGAGTGAGAATGAGTGCAACTGTGAAGCAACAAAATATGGCCAGTGTTTCAGCTCCAGGTGCCAAAAAATACACAGAAACTGAGCAATTCAATTGCTGTGGGGAGGGTTTGTCCTGGACATAATAGAACAGAGAGACACCAGCACTGCCCATAAAAACTGGTCCAGAGACAATTACTAGCAGGTCCGAGAGGGAACCTCTGGACTTTTTCCCATTTGTGAGATTGCAGTGCTACAGGTGAACACTCCACCATAATAAATCCCCCATAATCCCACAGAAGACTGATGTCAAAGCCAGAACAGGAATCAGGGCAAATCTGTTCTTTATTACTTTTCCAATACTTCAAGCCCCCTTAACCGAGAGTGGATCTCAAGTCAACACCATCCAATAGAACTCATCTTTACAGAAAGGGCCAGTGTAAAACCACTTGCCCCATTGTATGATTTAACATGTGGAAACACAGAACAGGGTTGGACAGAGTGGTTCACAAAGGATTAATTTCAAAACCCTCTAAACAATCATATTGCAATTTCTTCCTACAGGGATCAATGTTTCTCTGTCACTATACAATATAACAAAAAGATAGGAGGAGGATTTTTACCTCATTAAACAATTTATAGATAAATATATGGACAGTACTTTTGGGAAATATGTTTAAAATTATACCTTCATACATCCACACCAGTAGGTGTCAGTGTAAAGCCAAAGAGACTGTACACTAATTTTTATAATCTAATGTGCCTTGAAGGATTGTGATGGCAAATCTATCAGTGTCTCTTATTCAGTTAGTGGCTTGTCCAAAATTGCGAGCAAATAATCAGCGGCAGCACGATTCATCTTCGTATGACAATAATAAAAATAAACAATGCCCCACTAGAATGATGGAAATTGAAAAAGAAACAGAAGGCTTTCCCAGACACCCAACATGTTTACCCTTTCCCAGAGAGAAAACACCTGGGAAACCCCTCTGTTTTTCTTCAAGCTTCCATCATCCTAGTGGGCAATTCCCAATTTCCTTCAGCCTTCCCGTGCAGTGGAAATTATGAAAAATGAATGTGCACCGTATGGTAGGTAAACAGCGCAAGGAAACAAGATTTATCCATGCGGAAAATCCATTTTGCCCGGTTTCCAATATACAGCAGCGCTATCAAATGAATAGGTCACACTAGCCAGTCCCCTTGTGTGGTTTCACCATGGCGAAAAAACTGCAAAAGAGGTAATATAGATTGAGAAAGCGCAGACATATGTAGATGTATATAGAAAGAGACTGAAGGAAGGTCAGCCTCATCAGACTGCCACTTGCTGAAGTATAGTAATCTATGTGCAGTATAGAGGGGTTATTCTGTCAGTGGGAGAAATTGCAATATAATTCAGCCCTTGCATTCAACACTAGAATAAAGACCACAGAAATGGCACGAACTGTGGTTTATTCACTGTGCCACAGTAATCTAGCACTTTTATTTCACCAAGGAATAACCCCAGCCCACGCTGAGACACAGCCACAGAAAGCAAGCAAACAGGAAGTACTGAAAACATTTGATTCCATCTCTTAGCTTCCTGGTGTAAACACACATCTCTAAAACAAATTATTTTTCTCCGACATTCTTTTCCATTTTTTTTTTTTTTAATCTTTCTCTCTGAATGGTAAAACGGCACTTGACTATTGTATTAAAAACCCGGGGCTGACCCGATGGCATCACCTCAAAGCCCAAACAGAGATATTCTGCAAAAATCTACAGTATCTCCCCTGGGACATCCATATATACAGGCTTGGATGGTGATAAAAAAAATGGGCAGGAGCACAACTAGGGCAAAACTCCCATATCTCAAGCTTGCAAATCAAGTATGATGTGCCAAGCCTGGTTTGTGTTGTCTTTTCCTACAATTTTCCTGCATGCTTGCTTTCTTTTCTGCCCCATCGTTGGTCTCAGAGGTCCTTGAAAAACTAGAGACCTGAGAAAACAAAGACAAAAGAAGCTGCCAAGCAAAGAAAGTGGAATACATGAATCTCAACGAAACGATGAGACAAACAATTCAACAAATTCCATGCATTTTCACTTATGTTTTCATAGAATATTAAACATGTTCTTGAGAAGAATAATCAAGTTCAGTAGAATTACTTTCAACCAGTGGTGGAAAGAGTACTGAAAAAATATACAAGTAAAAGTACCATTACCTTCCAAAAAATGTAGTGTGAGTAGAGTAAAAGTACTTGAGTAAGAGTAAAAGAGTAGCCTGTTTAAAAGTACTCATGAGTATTGAGTAGTGAGTACTGAGCTGTGAATTCTACCCCTTCATAATAAATGCTGTACACTGCATTTTATACATTAAAAAACCCTGCTGTGCATTCTATAATTCACATTATCTTGTTTGTCGTAAAGAATGAAGAATATCTATCATCCAGCAGTTTTAATTTTGACTGCCAACTCTTTAAAATACATCAAAACAGCATGGAAACAGTATTCAGTTGAAGAAAAGATGAAAGTTATTCTCAGTAAAATCATCCCCATTTAAATCATAAAGTTTGAAAAAAATAGATTTAAAATTATGTGCCACTGAGACAGCATGCTGTTGTTGCACTTATATTATATAATACGAATATTAATGTTTAGAATAGTGCAAATGCAAACACCAGTAGAAACTCATAGTTCAGCATCACACACCATGATATGGGTTAAAATGAGAGCCCATTTCTCTCCAAAACGGTGCCAGTTTTAGCGTTTTGCAATAAAGAAATAAGAATAACTAAACTTGATAATTTATGTTATAATTTTAACATAAATGCACATTGGTATGGCATCATGCCATACATTTTTTACACATTTACTCGAATTGTTATGCTGATAATACAATTTGTAAGGAAAAATGCATTAAATAGGAAGTATTTCTGGGGAAACTTTTTCAAAAGAAAACAAACGCGCGGCTCAGCGGACTCGGTGAATTAGCAGCATCCACTGAATGGAACAAAAAGTGTTTAACTTGAAAACTGTTTATGCGCGAGTGCACTTGCTAAATGAAGGCGGATTGTATAAAACGGATTTAAAAAAAAAACAAAATAAAAAACGTTTATTAACGAGTTATCATGTGCTGACACAGATGCAATAGCCTATAAATGTCACGGGTCATCAATAAGGTGCAGATTGGTCCTCAATTTGAGTGCATTATTTCAAATCGTTTTACAGTGTTTCCAACACACTTTTTCACAGCGCGCATCACGCGCTCAAACTCATCAAAAGTCAACAAGTTCAACAAGCAACAACGTTTTATCCAAGTGACTGCTGCAGAACGCACGCGAGAGAGAGACAAGGCAGCGCAGATCGCGCGTCTCATTAGTGAGCAGGAATTTACCGAACGTGGCACTTGCGGGAGTTAACACTGTACACAATACCGTCTTAGGTTGCGTATGTAACCCCAGTTCCTCGAGGGAACGAGACACTGCGTCCGAAGACGCTAGGGGAACACCTTCAGCATAACCGGCTCTGAATACAAAGGAAATCTGTCCATTGGATGGGCGAGACGTCACGGGCGAGGTGACGTAATGACCAGCTGGTATAAAAGCACATGCGGTGCAAACCGGCGTCAGCCTCTGGAACGAAGCAAGCGCTGGCAGGGATGCCGGAAGTGTGGTATTGGGACGCAGCGTCTCGTTCCCTCGAGGAACTGGGGTTACATACGTAACCTAAGACGTTCCTCTTCAGGAACTCGAGCTGCGTCCGAAGACGCTAGGGGAACGAGATATCCACCCTGCCAGGCTTCCCAATCCCTGCCCAGTGTGTATCCCTGCGGAGCACAACTAGGGCGAGAGGACGGAAGAGCCTGGTAGGCCGAAATCGCCACCACATAAACCTTCAAGGTAGAGTGGGTTAACCCTGCAGAGAATCGAGCCTGCAAGAACTCCAGCACTGTACCAACCGGGCAGTTAACTGGGTCGAGCTGGCGATCTCTGCACCATGAAGTGAAGATTCTCCACTTCAGGGCATACAGTTTCCTCGTAGAGGGAGCTCTGGACTGGAGGATGGTCTCCACAACCTCGGTTGAGAGACCGGAAGCTATGAGCTGTGCCTCCTCAGGGGCCACACCCACAATTTCCATAACTCTGGGAGAAAGTGTTTCAGAGCCTGAAACACAGCCAGCATCTCCAGCCGGTTGATGTGCCAGGCGAGAAGATGCCTGCACCACAGACCGTGGGCAGGGTGGCCATTCATGACCACTCCCCAACCGGTGAGGGACGCGTCCGTCGCTAGCGTTACGCAGCGACATGGAGCTCCCAGCACCGGCCCTGAGACAAGAACCAAGGTTGTCTCCACATGACTAAGGCACATAGGCACTGCCACGTGACCTTGATCATGCGAAGCGGGTTTCCCCTCGGGGAAAACCCCTTGGTCTTGAGCCACCACTGTAGGGGTCTCATGTACAGCAGGCCAAGAGGTATCACGTTGGACGCAGCTGCCATCAGACCCAGCAGTCTCTGAAACTGCTCGACAGTGAGTGACTGGCCTTCTTTCACTCCCCTGACTTCCGTGAGGATCGACTCGATCCGAGCAGGGGACATACGTGCCTGCATTGTGGTCGAATCACACCACACCACACCAAGATAAGTGGTTCTCTGTAATGGAGAAAGCACACTCTTCTTGGCGTTCAGTCTTAACCCCAAAGCTTTCATATGGGCGAGAACAACATCTCGATGTCGAGCCGCCCTTCGCTCTGAATGAGCGAGAATCAACCAATCGTTGATATAATTGAGTATGCGGATGCCTCGTAGCCGCAACGGAGCTAACGCGGCGTCCACACACTTGGTAAAAGTGTAGGGTGAGAGTGCTAGGCCAAAGGGAAGAACCCGATACTGGTAAGCTTTGCCCCGAAAGCAAACCTCAGGAACCTCCTGTGAGTAGGAAGGATGGAGACATGGTAGTATGCGTCCTTTAGAATGATCGTGACAAACCAGCCACTGGCCTCAGGGCTTCTTGGCCGAAGACCTCTTCGCCTGAAGAACGGTCCGCAGATCCGGCTTAGGCAGTGAGGTCTTTGACCGAGAGCCCTTCTTATCGCCCTGGCCCCTATGTTTTCTTAGGGGAGCACGGGCGGCAACACTCTCTTTCTGAGCCTCCATGCACGAGGAGCCAGCACGTGGCCGGTGCTGCTCTCGCCCAGCAGCCCCTTGAGCTAGAGAGCGGCAAGGGAGAAACCGCTGGAACGCCTCTCGGTGCCTGTCGACGACTGTGTCAACAGCGTCACCAAAAAGTCTTAAACCGCAGAAAGCGCTCATCTAACTTGCCTTTCTGCGGTTCGACATGACACTCGGGCGGCCAAACAAGATTTAACTTGGCCACAGCCCAAGTGACCACCTCAACAAGCTCCTCATACTGGGGCGAAAGAGAGGGCGCAACGTCTTTGACGCTTCCCGTGTCAACCTCCTCAGAGGAAGACAGGAGAAGCGCCGATGCCGCTGCCCGAGGGGAAGTATCCGCCTGGCGGGCTTCCAATCTCGGGGAGCAGTCATGGGATCTGACGGGCGAGGGCGGAGATAGAGACTCGCTCGTCTCCGATTCCTGCGCCAGATCCCACTGCGAACCCCACGAGCGCTGCCACCACTCCGCCTCGGCGAAAGCGGGGGCCAGCACCACGGGGAACGCTAACGAAAGAACCCTCTTTAGAGAAGAGGGCCTTTTGGGAGCAATGTACACGCAGAGGGAGGCTCTCGCAGTGCGGGCACTCAGCCCCCTCGAGAGCAGCCTCCGCATGTTTCGCTCCCAAGCAAACCACACACAAGCTGTGTGTATCACCTGCGCACAAATAACGTTCGCAGGGAGGAACACACAGCTTGTACTGTGATTTGCTCTCATCGCCCTTATGTCTAGCCTTAAACTGGCTCTTAAACATACTGATACAGACAGACAACACCAAATAATACTGACAACACACAGAGCGCTAGCTGAATGACAGAAAGCTGACACCGGTTTGCACCGCACGTGCTTTTATACCAGCTGTGACGTCTTGCCCATTCAATGGACAGATTTAATTTGTATTCAGAGCCGGTTACGCTGAAGGCGTTCCCCTAGCGTCTTCGGACGCAGATCGAGTTCCTGAAGAGGAACCGCAACCTCACACCAAATTTCAGGCCGTGTAGATAGCCAAGCATAAATCATTTAGTAAGCAGAAATCGGAAATTTACCTTAACATATTAGAGAAAGATGCGACTGAATTGATGCTTGAAGACTGCACTTCCAGCAGCCATGATAAACAGCAGTTGGAGGTTAAAGTTTTCTAATGCACAATTTGATTTGACGAAAGACCGATTACTATCTCTCTATCCAATCACGTTGATGGATAAAAAATAAAATTAAAATAAGCATGTAACGACCACAAACGGAGGAAAATAGCGGATTAAAAGTACCGATACATCACTTAAATGTACTCAAGTAAAAGTACACAATTTTTAAACCACTCAAAGTAGTACAATTACTGATAAAAACTACTTAATTACTGTAACGTGAGTATTTGTAATTTGTTACTTCACACCCCTGCTTTCAACACATCTTTATCTAGTTTCTTCATCCACCTCAACGATTACAAATGAAGGAACTGATGCAAACTGGTACAGCAATTCAATGCAAATCAGACCAAGTAAAAAAAAAAAAACATTTCAAATTACTGGCTAGGGCAGCAAGGATCTGTATTCTTAGCAGTAAATTTTACATTTTGACTTATTTCTGCACTAATAAAGTCCTGCCAGAATGAGTCCTAAAACCCAGAAACTTTTGGTTCCATCCTTCCAACATGTTTTTTTTTTTTCTTCATTAAATGCCTGAAATAAGTTGTGTGGTTAACACAAGCTCAAGATATTGTCACATTTTATTCTACAACATATCAGTAAATCACTCATTTTGTTTTTAAGCTTCTTATGCGTCTCAAAAAGGTGGTTGGTGGTAGGAAGAGAAGTGGGAGAGAGGGGGGCGGTATCAGGAAAGGTCCAAGAGCTGGAAATCGAACTCGGTACGCCTGTAGCGCAATGGCGCTATATGTTGGCATGCTGCCCACAAGGCTATCAGCGCCGACAACTTTTGCTTTTTACTTAATTTTTTAATTCATAAAAGCAATAATTTGTGAATATTACCTTGATGAATAAAATGTGTAAGAATCATAAACTTTTGTTTGTCACAGAGCTTATGTTCTGCAATGATCCAAAAGCTAATGGAAAAATCCTTTTGAATTTTTTTCTCGGGAAAACCAAGGTGATGCTAACTTCTGGGTTGGCCTACAAAAATGCATTCCATGCATAATTTTTCTGCTAATTCATCTGACTTTTTGGAACCAGAGCTAAGTAAGCTTGATAACCAAATAACTTAAGAATGGCTTTTTTAAACCATCAGGTAGCACTGTCACACTTATGTCCAACCACAAAATATGGTTCACCAAGACCATGGTGGCAATGCACATTATTAGGACAAAGAGCATTACAAATGGAAGGTCTTACCTTTCCAATTAACCTGGGGAAGGGGGCTCGCTGGTTCTCTGGGACGAACATGGGGGGCACCAGCAGGGATCTTTTGGATCGGTATGGCATCATGTCTGATAGACCCAGGATCTCCTAAACCAGGACAAAAATGTGAAAATAGTTCAAATGTAAGAAATACATGTGTTGAGGTATGTGTCACTCTGCTTTAACACCAAATATAACATATTCATAGGTAATTTGACATTTAGCTGACCGTTTTATCCAAAGGGACTTCCAGTGCACTTATTACAGGAACATCCATTGGGCTAAGTGTTTTGCTCGAGGGGACAATGGTGATGGATCATAAATCACCCCTAGGAGGGTTTTAACCTACAACCTTTCAGTTGCCATTCTAGATCTTTAACCACTATGCTATTATACACCACATTAGTCCCGTAATGTTATGAATACTTCATAAGACCAATGTAAATCCCTTCATGAAGGACACTACCAACTCTTACACTGGACACATCCATATAAATGTTATTTGAATGGATACAAAAACAGCCACAATACATCCTATTACTGGGTTACTGAACTATGCAGAAACCTGATAGTGCTAATATAAAACTCTGGCAAGCACATCGATACAAACAAGCCATGTTGTGCTCTTACCAAAGTCATTAAAATTGGTCATTACAGCACAGTGTTAATTTTGGCAGGCATTTTTGATTTAGTCTTAGTCTTAGTCTTGAGACGAAAATGCTTAATAGTCTTAGTCACATTTTAGTCATTTGAGTATTTCATAGTTTTAGTCTAGTTTTAGTCGACGAAAAGTCATTGTATTTTTGTCAACTTTTAGTCTTTACTTTTAGTCAAAGTGCAGTTAACAACATTTATTTTGGTAGCTATTTTATATGTAGTATTCAAACAAAAATAGGCATCAATTCTTCTCTCTTTAGACCAAATCAATTAAGCTTATGAGAAATTTGAATCAAGGATTGAATTTGGAAAAACTGGAATACATTTTCATTTTTTGGTAGAGATACAAATTAAACTCATTTTTCAGATACAGTAGCTTTACTTAAGTATACATTTATTTGACATCTTTTGTTGGTTAACATTTATGACACGGATAATTAGGAATGCTGTCCCTTTAAGACGGAAGGCATGCATGTAATACTGACACACATTCAGTTTTCATCCACCTGTTTACGCTCACTTAAGCCATAACTGACTGTATTTATGTGAGATACTCTGACTCTACTACACGATAGAAACACGGGACTGCTGTGTGTGTATTTGAGCGCTGAGAACTGAGAACTGATCGCGCGCTGTATGAGACTGAAGAAGTGGAGCTTGCGCGCGAGAGAAAGCGCTTCTATCAGCGCGACTCCGCCTATCCCGCCGTCACTAACTTTAAATTAATCGACAACGAATTGTGACTCCCGGGAAAAACTGGACGTCTGGTCACCCTATCCCTAACCCTTCGGGTGCTGAGGCTATTGTTTCAGATCGTTAGTTTGCGTTTTGATAGCCTATCCGTCCGCTGCGGCTGCCATACTGAGACTAGATACGCCCCTCATCTGATTGTAATCCAGTAACAGAGAGGCACATTTTGAAAGACAAGACACTTCATTTAGCATACAGGATGTATTTTGAATGTCCGGTAGTCCTCAAATAACATTTTAGTCCCGTCTCGTCTTGTTAATGAAGACGCGGCATAAATTTCGTCATAGTTTTTATCATCAGACATTAATTTTAGCTCGTCAACGTCTAGTCTTAGTCACAGAAAAAAGGTTCGTTGACGAATATTTTTCGTCTTCGTCGACGAAATTAACACTGTTACAGCAGTTCTGTGGTTTGCCAATGCTTCCCTTATTTAGATAGAAACTTAATTGAAAGACATGTCCTATTTCAGAAACTTAAACTAAGCAAATATTATTGCTATTATAAGCTTTCATTCTGTGGCTCTTAAATGGAGTTGAGTGGAGCCTTATAGAGAAAAAAGTGACATAAAAAGAGACATTATACTGTATATGGGATAGTGTACAGTCAGCCAGTCATCATTGCAAAATATCACTCTTTTATGTCACTCTGATGGGGTTTATTTTGCAATAATGACCACCTGACTGTACATTATCTGGCTTATGCTGTCACACACCAAATAGGTGAATACACAGAAATGAATGTTAAGTAGTCATTATGGAATAATATTTGACCACAGAATGTCACAACTGACCAATCAGAATAAAGTATTCCAGATAAAATGGATATAAAGATGAACAGACATGCAATCCCATCTAAGGTGTATAAATGCACCAAATGTGTTTTTCCATGGGTTTCAGGCTTCCATGTGACTACTGAAGTTTATTAGCATCTCAATTCAATAACCAAGCTAATCAGCGTCTTTCATGTTACCCTCTCTGATCCGTTCTTTCTTCCTCTGCATTTTGTTCTGTTCTCTTTTCTTTGTCAACACTATTGCAATTAGAGCCCCTAAGGGCAATTAGATGGCAGCACAAATTATATTTGTCACTCAGCATTGACAGCAAGGTGAAACGGAATATATTAGCATGATGGCAGCGACCCGTGCAAGATCCCACTGGCCCTAGACGGCCATGTGGCATGAGTAAATGGACCTATAATGTCTTTTGATGACCTGGCTCAAAATGCTTTCCGCAAACCAATAGGTCACGGCTTAGCTAATTGGCATGCCCTTCCGGTGGATCCTGAAACAACATAATCTGGAACTGCATTTTTTTAAAATTCTCTGATAAATATTTTTTTCAGGATTTTCAGGAAGGTTCAAGAGTATTTATTTAAAACAGAAAACCAGAATGGTATAGCACCTTAAACATAAAATAATACTTAAGACTTTGTAAAATATTATTTTGATACATTGACATCACAGCTCAAGAGAGAAAGAGAGAAAAACCTCCTAAACAATTTGTTACAATGAATTGATTTGTTTTTCAGGAAAAATATCTAATAATCAAAACAAGCAACGCCGCATAAGACAAATAATTGTTTTCATGGGTTGAATCTTGAATAAGTGCATTTTGTCTTGTAAGTCAATAAATTTAGTGTTAACTTGTTTATAACAAATGGGGAAAATGTGTTAGTATTCATGATACATTTTCTGAAAACAAATTTTAATATTTTATGCAATGTTTCTTCTTAAGTAAATGTATCTTATTTCAATAACGTTTAGACATTTAACTTTTTTTGTAGTGTAGCAAAAGTTTCAGGAAGTTCTGTGCTAATCAAGCAACTGCCATTGAGATCAATGTGAATGCTGACGGATATCTTTCCCAAGTCATTACAGACCTCATTGTTCTCAACAAACCAGCCATTTGCAAGTTTTGGTATTTCAAAAATAAAATGCAATTGGAGCTGATTGCAGTACAGTAGTTACAAATTAAAGTACATTAGCAAATCACATTATAACCTAAATAGCCCATCTTGATCTGCCCGGACAGAAGATTCCACTTGTGAAATGGATACATCATACCACCATCTCTGGGGACAGACTGAGCTATTAATGTGAGGAAGAGTGTCTTGAGTACTTTTCAGCCTGATATCAAGATTGATGGGTGACGTTTTTCAGGATATTTCCATGCAAAACTGAAAATTTTATCATAAATCCCCATGGATCAGTCTTAATAGTATTTCATATTTCAAAAAAATCTGAAATGAATTATTACAGGCTCCTGTTGTTTTGATGTCATTAACAGATACACACCACTGTTTCTCTCCAAAATCTCCCTTTATTGAGGGAATTACTTTCACCGTCCTGCTGTCATGAGCAAAAGAACGCCATTAAACACAGAGATGAATTCTATTATCAGAGCAACTGCGGTATTAATAGTCCTAAAATGCTTTATAGTAAACAGAAGAGAAAAAAGATTCTGATATCTCTGTTTGTTCAGTAAGGCTTTAGAAACCTTTTTATGCTTCACATAAGCAGCCTTTCAGCTGACATGAAGCTGAGGACACGGCGACAGCATGCCGCCACACAGATCCCAGCATGCACCTGAACTCATTACAACAGTGAACCTATCTGAGCTGCATTACAAGAGAGAACGAGGAGGAAGAGGGAGAAAGAGGGAGGGCAAAAAAAGAATGTCACCGCGTACAAACTGGAAAACAGCAGCTACAGTGACTACATAGTTTGTCAAGGTTGGAAAAGCACCACTAAGAAGGCTCTTTTTGTCAGTCCAGTCGTTTTTATGCTTCTATTTCTATTTCTGATTGTTGATCTCTTTTGCTCCTGTTCTCCAAATTCCAACCCGCTAAGTATGCACTCCACAGACAGAGAGATACCCTTGACAAGCTATTTATTGTGTCCTACTCGTATGTCAATTTTTTGTTGGGCGGGAAACCGTCGGGGTTCAGTCACAAACTTTCAATTTGCATCGGAAGCACAGCGCGTTCTGTCCTTGCTGGATGTCTTTGGTCAGGCATAGCTGCGGTGGAGTGATGGGGGAATGTGAGAGGCCGGATTCAGAGCTGCTGGAGCCCAAAGGCTGTCAGGATGACGGAGTGTACAAAGGTGGAATAGAACGGACAGAATAAAGTCATTTGTTTGAATCGCTCTGACATCATTCATGGCCACATAACACGACACATCATCATAACCTGGCTGCATTTGATACTCACACTCAAAGATGGTGCAAACTAATCTATGTAAGCATATATCGCACACCTTTGAAGGTGGTTCAGTATTTCAGAATCAGAGCAATTTGTTGTATATTATTAGTTTTTGATGAGTGAAGACTGGAAGCTGAAGCGCACTTTGAAGGACATGGAGGCGCCAGAGCGATCACTTGCATTTTTTTCTGGATCGTGGAAACAACTTAAAATATGCCGCAATTTTTGCTCATAAAGGTGAGAGTAATACATCATTCGGAACTGTAAAGGGTCTACTTTTATTTGTGTGCATTCACAATATCAACAAAACGTTGTGCTTTTAGAAAATAAATAGGAAAACAGAGGATGCGCTTGCCATCTCGTCTTGAATAGGAGCGCTTCACAATGATGAACCAAAACTCAATGAATTGAGTCACAAATATGATAAATATATCTATAGAAAGCTTTAAATTACTACCTTAAAACGAAATAATTCAAATTGAAAACAAAAAAAATCTTTCATTATGTAATCCGTAAAGATGCATTTCTCTCTAAAGGCATGTCCAATGAGGAGATGGCGAGTCATTTTTCATCACCGTCTAAAATATAAAATAAAGAAAAGCCTAAAACAGGGCCGATTATATTTTTTATCAGATTTTCATGTTGCTCTGCTCTGAATTCCTTCAAATTTAAAGGATTTTCTGCAACGCAATTTTGTCTGATATTTTGATTATTTATTAGCCTATTTTTTAATCCATGCAGCAAATGCTTTAAAAACAGATTTAAAAATTACTTTATTGCATTCCAGATGATTTTAAAGAATGTTTCACTATAAATTTTACGGGTAGCTTGAATGTAAAACATTGTCATGAATTCATTGTATTCCCATTTGTAAAATAGGTAGTCTAACCCGATCTCATGAAAGTGCGTGCGTTTCAAAGTGTACAGCCGTACACCTGCAGGCACCACTGTTGTCCCAAACCTGCATGATTTTCTTTTTAAAAATAAAAAAAGATTTGGACCCCACCATTCTTCAAAATATATTATATGTTCTGAAAAATATCTTACAATTTTCGAATTGATATGAGGATTTAATTGTTGGGGTCTTTTTAAAGGGTGCTTATTATGGTATTAAAACTGCACTTCAATGGAAATGCAACATTATCATTTGTGTAATGATTCAAACTCATAATCATACTTGAATTACCTTTGCTTTTAAGTCACTATGTGTCCTTCAGCCGCTGTATTGAAACTTATAACGTGTCAGAACAGCATCATATCAGTCCCTTCACCTTGGCTGAGAGCACATTTCCATGAGAAAGTAACCAACATGTCTTCCCATCATAAGGGAGTTTGTTATTCTCATCCGCTACATAAGGGGCATAAGTGACAGAGTGACGGGTATTACGGTGAAGATGAAACATCTCCGTCAACTCATCAACTCGCCGTAGTGAGCAATGGAGAGAACGAAAGAGACTGATGGAACAATAAGAACCTTCTCTGTTGGAAAAATGAAGGTCTGCATTGAGGTTATTGATGAACTCCTTTGTAACTCTTCCCCGCTGCATTCTCAAGGACAGAAGACTACGCCGTGCCGCTATGAGAACAGAGCGCAAGGTCTGTTGTATGCGTTTGCTACGCCTTCTCTCTGCCAGTGATGAACACTGTTGGCTAGAGTGTGCTGACATGCTGAAAAGAAGATAGTCATGAATCTTTAATGTTTCCTGTTCATAAATTACAGAGGTACAATCATCCCTGCTTCGGCTTTCTCCGCTCTGTGAGCTAGTTTGAGCTCTCATTAATAACTGAAACAGGGCGGCTTAAAGATTAGTGGCATATGAATCCCAGCCGTAGAGTACATTGCACCGCTGAGCTGCATTGAGGATTACGGTTTTTGAAATTCTTCCCACCATTTAGCAAATAAATTATGTGCGTTAAGCAGTTTTAATATGTTTTAGCTTATTTTCAATCCCTGGAATCATCTGACGGCTCATGGTTAGCTCCTTGCATGGAACTGAACCAGCAAATTTTCGGTTAACAGCTCTGAGCTTCAAACATTACGCCACCTTACCTGCCTTTTGAAAATTATGGTCAAAACTGCAATGCAAGCAGCTTTAACATCACAAAATTCACTGCTGGCTTATGGGGACCAAAGTTCAAGCCTGACCTGGGTCATGTCCTAATTTAATATCCCCTCTCTCACTCCCTGTCTGCGCTTGACTGTCAAAAAAATAAATAAATAAAATACACACGTGGTCAGAATTGTTGGTACCCTTGGTAAATATGTTCAAAGAAGGCTGTGAAAATAAATGTGCATTGTTAAAATCACAAAAATCTAAGCTTTCATTAGAGAATAAGAATTTAAAATGGGGGGAAATATCATTATGAAATAAAAAAATTTTTTTTTTTTTCAAATATATGTTGGACACAATTACTGGTACCCCTAGAAATTCTTATGAGTAAAATATATCTGAAATATATTCCCATCCATATTCACAATTTTGAGCACACCAGCATGAATATGAACATGAAATTATCCAGCCATGGCTTCCTGTTTCACAGAAATATAAATAAGAAGGAAAACAAAACAAAGGCCAAATTCCAAATTAATCATCCATCACATTGAGAAAATCCAAAGAATATATTTCCGATGTGCCGCAAAAGATAATTGAGCTTCACAAATTAGAAAGTGGCTTTAAGAAAAGAGTTAGAGCAGTGAAAATTCCCATTTTCACCATCAGGGCAATAATTAAAAAGTTCCAATCAACCAAAAATGTTATGAATCTGCAAGAGGACGTGTGTCTATATATCGTCCTAATGCACGGCGAGAAGGAGAGTTTGAGTGGCCAAAGGCTCTTCAAGGATCACAGCTGGAGAATTGCAGAAAATAGTTAAGTTTCGGGGTCAGAAAACCTTAAAAAAATTATCAAACAGCACCTACTGTACATCACCACATGTTGTTTGGGACGGCTTCGAGAAAAAAATAAAATAAAATCAAGAAAAGAAAATGCTTTCACCAAAAAACAATCTCCAGCACATTCAGTTATCAGACACAACTGGAACTTCAAATGGTGACTGGCTTCTATGGTCAGATGTAATTAAAAATGTAGCTTTTTAGCAGCAAATACTCAAGATGGGTTTGGTGAACACAGGGATAAAAAGTACCCCATGTGTACAATGAAATATACTGCTGTATTTTTGATGTTGTGGGCCTATATTTCTGCTGGAGGTCCTGGACATCTTGTTTAGACACATGGCATCACTGATTCTATCAAATACCAACAGATAAAAAAATAAAAAAAGTGACCAACTCTGTTAGAAATCTTATAATGGGCCATGCTTGGATCTTCTGACCGGACAATAATCCAAAAACAAACCTTAATAACAACACAAAAATGGGTCACTGGGCACAAAACCAAGCTTCTGCTATGGCAGTTCCCTGACCTGCACCCTATAGAAAATGAGTGGGATGAACTGAAGAGAAGAAGCACCAACATGGAGCTGGGAATCTGAAGGATCTGGAGTGATTCTGGATGAAGGAATCATCTCTGATCTCTTGTCAGGTGTTCTCTAACCTCATCAGGCATTATTGGAGAAAACTTCTATACTATTTTGGCAAATGGAGGTTTCAAAAAGTATTGAATAAAAGGGTACCGTTAATTGTGTCCAATTTGTATTAGAGAAAAACATTTATTACATAATGATATTTCCCCCCATTTTAAATTCTTATTCTCCAATGAAAGGTTAGATTTTTGTGAATTTTTTAAATAATAGATCAAAAGGATTAACAATGCAGATGTATTTCCACAGCTCTCTTTGATCATATTTACCAAGGGTACCAACAATTCTGACCATGTGTGTAAAATAAAATAAAATAAAATAAAATGAAATAAAAAATAAAATGTACTAGTAGACTTACATTGTTAAAGCTATAAAACAAAAATGATTAATTAAAGATTTAAATATACACCATAAGTGAGAGAGAGAATAAATCATATTAATATACATTGAAAATAATGTAATAATGGTAATATGCGTGACTGGCACTTGTGACACTAGTAGTAAAATATATTTGCACGTAAGAAGACAGGCAAGATTTTTGCAACAGTATTTCTTTATCCATCTCAAAGGTTTCCATGATTGCCCCCAGAACTGTCAAAACCTGTGAAAGACAAAAAAGCTATGGTGTCTCATTAAAGAGAGAGGTGACAAGACATGGAGAGTGTTTCTCAACCACAGTGTTGATTGTTTTGAGTTTCAAAGTGAATCATTCTAATAATATTTTAGTAACATTAATGCTGCTGCTAATGGTGTGGTGTTGAAAAAGGGGCACTTGAATCTTAATGACTGAGATGTGAGAGTTCCCAAGACAAAAGCTGGTTTAAATAATACCTGAAAAACCCCATCTGTTAGCATTCCCAATCATCTCAAAGGCACTTGTTTGGCTGCCATGGGTTCCCTAAAATGTAGATGGCATACAGTTCTGGGCACACATTTTTAAGGCAATCACTTAATGACAATGTGAATAATAACTTTGGAGCCACAGGAAAATTATGGCCTGACATACTAAGAATACTGATTTGTTTGATTGCACTACAAGAACACAATCAAAGCTTTTACTAACAACTATCTTAAGCCGTGAAGTCTAAGAAAAATGCATTTAAAAATAAATAAATAAATATATATATATATATATATATATATATATATATATATATATAAGCACATAATTAAATATAAAAAAGCACATAAATTTGCAAATATAGTAGTTCTTAACTAGGGAACCACTGTTGTCTTTGAAGTACCAAGGTTCCTCCAGTCTTATAGAGTCTACAAAGTTAAGTACTGTTCTATAGTTCTATCATCAAAACTCATCAATAATTAGGACTCAGAGTTGTCAGAGGCACCGCGTCCTTGTCAATTCTGCCATTCTGTTGCCGACTGCCCTATTGGGACGTATCATTACTCATTTCTGACTTCTCATTTATCCAGACGGAGTGCTAGACAGAAACCTCTGGGTTTGCATTGCAGATTCTCTGCCTGTAGTGATTCATCCCAAAAGACCCGTGTAACCCCAAACTTTCATAGGAACTGCTAGATGATAAGTACCTAAATAAAACGCCTATAAAACGATCAAACCAGACAAGCTAAAACCTTACAATGATTTCAGATGTTTTATTTTTCAGCAGGGTAAGCAACTTAACCACTTTCTATGAAACAACGACATTACATTACTACCACCGGCCAAGGCTAAAAACACCAGAAAGGCCAATAAACAAGTAAAGGCAATAAACTAGACAGATTTCCAACCTGTAACCTTGTGACCAGGTCATCCTCTTCTTTAGAATAAATGAAAAAGGACTGTGAAAGAAAGAACCCAGTATATTTATCCTTGTTTTTCAACAGATTGAAAAGTATGAAATGTCAAGGACTTACAAATTCACTGAATTTTTTTTTCCACTCCATTTGGTGGTTCCACAAGGAAAGACAGTCTCATTCACACATAGAAACGTTAGAGAGGAAAACAAATCGTGAAATTAATTCATATATTGATCCTCTGTAAAATACTGAATTATACCCTGAATTCTCACTTTTCTCATAAGGCCTTTTCTTCTGGCTTGCTGTGCTTGTACGGTGGCTAGAATTACATCACATCAGCCTCTGGGGAAGACGGAAGCTTTTTCCATTTCCACTCGCACTTATCAATAATCAAAATCCAATAAAATGGGCATTAAGTCAAATATGGCATCAATAAGAAGCGCTTCCCTTTGGCATTCACTAGCTGATGCAAGGTTTTCTGCCGGGAACAAACCAGTGGGTTGGGGCGAGCTTTATTTTTGAAGGCTTAGTCTGACTGTGATTACAGGATATATGATCCATAATGACCCTGCTTCCAGGCTCTCGCCTCAGCCTCTTCACACACCGCTGTTCTCCCCGAGCTCTCTCACACAGCAATCACTTCACTCATGCTATATATCTCATCTGAGAGTATAATTCATCAGTTTATCATCTCGAAGAGGTGGGAGCTAGTTGCTTTTCATTCACTATATGTAATACAATACAGCTACAGTATGACCTAAGTGTTCCTATGAGAATTCTGGACTGCATGTGCATATTTTATTGCATGTATTCTTGCAGGAATGAATGTATGAATGAGTGAGTGAGTGAGAATTAATTTTATTTATAAAATAAAAATGTCTTTCTTTCTTTCTTTCAAAAGCTTATAGTCCTGAAGATTTGCTGTTGAAAGAAGTCTCTTACGCTAACCAAAGCTGCATTTATTTGATGAAAAATATAGTAAAAAATAGTAATATTGTTAAAAATATTTTTTAAATGTAAAGAACTGTTTTCTATTTTAATATTTTAAAATGTAATTTATTGCTGTGATGCAAATCTGAATTTTCATCAGCCATTACACCAGTCTTCAGTGTCATATGATCCTTCAGAAATTATTCTAATATGCAGATTAGCTCAAGAAATATTTCTTATTTTTATCAAAGATGAAGACGGTTGTGCTGCTTAATATTTGTATGGAAACAGTGATACTCTTTGCAGGATTGTTTGATGAATAGACAATTGAAAGTTCAAAAGAGCAATTATTTGAAATAAATCTTTTGTCACAATGCGAAAGTCTTTATTTATTGCTTTTGATCAATTTAATGCAACCTTGCTGAATAAAAGTATTAATTTCTTATAAAGAAAATCTGACTGACCCCAAAATTCTGAACAGTAGTGTATAGCCTGCTGTATATTGAAATTCAATTATAAATCACTATTAACCAAGAAAACCCTTCAAAAGAAGAAATTCTTAGAATCTATTATTTTAAATTTACATTTTATAATATCTTGTGCACAGTGTACATCTACTAAGTTAATGTTGATTTAATTTCATCAGTTATAGCCATAATTGGTGAGATTGACAATTCATTCTAATGAATTGATTAAAATGAAGCATGTAACATAATTAGACAACATGCTGTGTTTTTATGTGGTTAGAAAAAAAATGCCCTTTATGAACATAAAAAAGCCCCAGGGGGGCAATTTTTCCCCCTTAATAAGAAAAAAAGTTAATTTCTCCTCTAAACGAAATATGTGCCTGTCCTCAATGATACCATGACAGCACATGATGAGTAATTTCTAGTCTGAGCTGGAGTCTGTCAATACGATGGCAGTAAAGACACACTGACTGACACATACGTCCAGTTCTGAAAGAACAGAATCATGGGTGTCCAGACATACGATGTCTCCAGCATAGAAGACCATTTAAAATGACAAGATTGAAGACTTCAGGCCATTTAACAAATTCACACACACACACACACACACACACACACACACACACAAAATCAACTCACAGAGAAATGCTTACCCTGAGTGTCTGAGGAGATCTGGATGGTGCTCCCATAATGGTCACCTGTGCCATGTCATCAACATGAACGTTGACACCATGGACAAACATGACATCTCCGCTGTCAATCACGTCTCTTCTGGGAACCAGATTCAGGTTCTCGTCTATTAGAAAGTCAGGGTTCGATACGTCAAACTCAACACCCTCATTTCCAGCGCAGTCATCAAAAACCACTGCAGAGAATGCAAGAGAAAAGAAAAGATTGACATATAAGCTTCGGAGAAATAAAGTCTGACATTTGAAACCAAGTCAATGCATATCACTTATTATACTGTATAGATGAAAAGAAATGTTAACCGATAGGATTAACTATAGTTAGCATTGTTAGGATGACCGCATTCATTCACAAGTCACCTAGTAAAGCTTCCAATGTAAAAACTGTCAAGAAAGGGCTCTTTTGAGGTGATATATCTCTTACGGTTGATGCAAAAAAATGTCCCTGAAAAGGTGACTATGCCTGACGGAGCTATCCCAGCGCTCATTCATCCATGAGCTAAAAGCAAGTAAAAAATTAAATATGGCCCATTCATCAAAGGTTATTAACATGAAATAGAGAACTTTAACCCTCAATAATATCGACCCTACTTTCATCTTCACCCATCAGGTCTGACTGAGGAAGATACGGCCACACCGGGCCAGCTTATCCCCTCTGATCGTGTCTGTCTCCATCTTATCTCGATGCCCCATACCTCGCTTTCACTCTTTGCGTCCTCTGTGACATATTCCTCCTCTCATTTCCCTTCCCCATCCCTCTTTCTCTCATCCATAACTCTTCTTTTCCTGCCTGTTTACCATCCTCTTTGACACTCTAAGTTATGTTCTTGTAACACAAGGTGACCTGGGGGGAATAGATGTGAATCAAAAATCTTCAAGTTGTTTAACTATGGTATATAGTTATTATTCCTGCATATATGCATATATGCCAATATGCATTATGTTCTAACTGACTATTTTTTCCCGATTCATTCACTTTTTTTATTTATTTCTTCATTTCTTTTATAAAATACCCATAATAACAAAGGTAACTTTGGGGGGTCAGAAATACAGTAAAAATTACAATTTAAAATAACTAATTTCTAATGCTAATACATTTTAAAATGCAATGTAAAAACATTTTCAGCAGCCATGAGTCTTCAGTGTTACACGATCCTTCAGAAATAATTCTAATATGCCGATTTATTGCACAAAAACATTTCTTATTATCAATGTTGAAAACAGCTGTGCTGCTTAATATTTTTGTGGAAAACTGTAATATATATTTTCAGGATAATACTGATAAATAGAAAGTTCAAAAGAACAACATTTGTTTGAAATAAAATTAAAAAAATAAAAACCCTGCCTGATCCCAAACTTTTAAGCATTAGTGAGCAGCAGCTTCCCCATATGTAACAATCCAAAAACAAGATTTTAAAATAGCTGATATGAACAGCAGTAACTATATTATTATATTGGTATACATAAAAATGTTCCTATTGTCACACTGTCTCTAAACTGGACTCATAAGCAAGAAATCATTCCAATTATGTATCCATTTTACAGTACATACACTGCGGTATAAAAAGCATAGCAGGATCTGTACAGGGTGACATTTCTACAGCCTTCCAAAGGCTACACATGTATACATGCAAAGGCACACTCATTAAAACCCATCAGAGATTCAGCCTTTGAACCTTCAATGTTTTTTGAAAATTCTATTACATCCATAAAAGCTTAAGTGAGAACTGTAACCGGCTATAGCCACATTTAAATATGCCATTTAAATGCATTCAATGAAGATTTCATTTGAGTAAGTGAGCTGGAACAGTGCCAGTAACATTATTTTGCGTTCGTTCAGGAATCGCATTTCCGTTCAAAACAACTAATGTGGCAACGCCGGTTCCAAAACCAGAGGTGTTTATCATGGCATGTCAATAACGAATACCTCTGTGACCAATTACCTTAATTGCTTAGCAGCTTTGATATACGTTGTGCACTGCAGGATGCCAAAACTGGAAAAAACCGTCGCACACCTCACACCTGTGCATGAGCTATATTCACAACTGCTTTTTTCTCCTCAAAACTGCTTCCTTTGTGAGCCACGCTGGTTGTTCGGATAGAAAATACATTATGTTTTACTCAGGCAAGCAGGTATAGGTGCAAGATGAAGATATTGTCTTGTTCTCACACATAAACATTCACCACCATACCATACAAAGCATCTTGAAGCTCGGACTGTGGTGATGCTAACAGCGTTAGCACGGTATGACCACAGAGCTTCTCACATATCTGTTCAGCTAATTGAATTGAAGCAGAATCAGTAATGTGACGCCCTATCGATAACCTCCACGAACACAGGTGATGAAACTGCAGGTAATCGAATCAACAGTCATTTTATTGCCTACGGAAGCACCTGTTTCCATCGAAAGGGATCATTCAGCGGTGCAGAGAAAAGTATCCTGATGCCTTTCAAGCTAACTTTTTGTGCATGATTTTTTTTTACACTGTAAGCGATCTGGACACCCACAGAGGTAAGAATAAGGACGTTACTTCAAGTTTCAAGTGGGCACTTCAACTGCAGACCAAAAACAGACAGCAAACCATGTGTAGGTTTATGTGGGGGAGGCACTTTCCAGGAAGCAGGAGGCATGGCAGGAAATTATGCATTATGCATTTTCCAAAGTAAATACTCAAAAATATATCTGTGGTGGGAGAGGAATACAGGCAATTAGCACATTTAAGGTAATTCAGGACATTTAAAGAATAATCACCACATTATATACACTAGTATTAAATCTGCTATGCTAAATCTACATTATAGTGCCACGATAAGGGGAGGGAGGGGGTTGATTGTGTTATCTTTAGTGACAAATAAATGAAAGTTCTTTAAAAGAAAAATACAAACCAAGAGACCAATGCTCCTGTTGAAATGCTTTGAAATGAATAATTTATTTCTTTAGGGAAATGAAAATTATTGAGTGCAAAATAAATAAATAAATAATGCAGTATTGTTTGAGGAAAATAGTGAGGGTGGTTTCATTAATACAACATGTTAAATTAAATAAATGCAAAATTAAATAATTGGCTTTAAATTGTCACTTCACTAAAGTCTAAAGAAATTATTGAATATTATGTGCAAATATTTGCATCATATTAAGTAGTCATTATGTTAAAGTAGTAGGATGGCAATATGTTTATATTATATATAATGCTATTAGATATATAAACCTGGAGGAAAACTTTTTCAATTGATAATATTTCAATTTTATTTATTTATGTAGTGTTTTTCACAATAAATATTGTTTTTGAGAGCATCTTGAGAGAGAGAGCAATGCCATACAGTCCTCAATGATCACGCTAAAAGAAAGAAAGAAAGAAAGAAAGAAAGCTGAAAATATAATATCCAGTTTGAAAATTCCTCTGGCCAGTTGCATAAAAGGCTAGTCTTCTAAATTTAGTAGATTGGTCTAATTTTAATCTGAAAAATAAGACTCATTATCCCTTGGCTAACTTCTAATTGGTCAGACTATTTTTTAAGACCCCATAGCTGCCAGGTTTATGCAACTGGCCCCTGATTCGACCAGGAGTTTGCTGAAGATGCACTGAAGAGTCATATCAAAGAGCCTTGAGACATATTGAAGACCATGTGGTGTAGTCATACACAAACACACAGCCCTCTTCTACAGGTCCTGTATGTGACTGAAAGACACAGAATCACCAGGGGAAACAGAAAGATCATTCCGGATTCTTTTCTTTCTGTCTTTCCCTTACAGTTACCGATAATCATCAACAGCAGTAGCTCTCCTCAGCTGCTGTGAGCACTACAGTCAGAGTCAATCTCTCACACTCTGAATGTGATGTGGGCTCGGGTTAAGACACTGGGAGAGTTAGACTGAGGGTCTTAATGAGCTCCCGTGTTCATGTCTCTCTCCGGGCTCCAGGGACGGCAGCGGTTCAGGGCAGTGTGTGCCGCTGTTGTGTGCTGAAATCTGCTCCTGCACCTCGGCTGTAATGAGTTCAGTCTGTCTGTCAAACTACCGACTTATCACTGTTGCGGTTATCACCAACAGCACAATTGTAGAGCTCAGAGGAACATGTGTGCTCTAATTATACTCTCAGCTTTGTTGTTTCCTAACCTTTCAACTTGTTCATGCGTGTTTTTGTAGTTGGTTTATCCCTTAAATCTCCACCTTTCAACAATTGCTCCTCTTTCTCATCTCAATCTCACTTTTTGTCCTCCTCTCTCATCTACAGTAGATCTTCTTCTCACCCCTGTGTTTCTCAACATCTCACAAGGCCTTTGTCAAATTGTGTTCTGTGATTGCTGGTGTAACAATAGTCATCCATCTTAGGTCAGACAGTTAAAAGTGGGATCTGGGAAAATAAACTGATACTCGCTGGCAGCAGGTTAAAATGAGTGTATATCATAGGCAAGTGTCATTTTTGTTGCCTCAGCCATAAATATTTTGAACTGACCATGAAACAATATATCACTTTTATTAAAACTGCACATGACAAGTGAATTATAGAGCTGTTTTTCCCCCTATATATTTGCAGCCATTGTGTCACCTACAGCATCATATATTTCAGAATTAGTTTTGTAAAGCCACAATAAATAAATGGGTAGTTGATATAACTTTATTTTTATTTCAAGAAAGAAAAGAAAATCATTTTAACTTCTGCCATTTTAATCTCTTTTACTTGTGTTGACTCTTTTGTGGTAAATAAAATTTGTTCATTTATATGATCCTGCTGGGTAATAAACAAAAGTTGACCAAAAAAAATAATAATAATAATTCAACATATTCAAAAGTTAATCTTAATCACTTTATTAATATAAGCACATAAACTGGGTGTATAACAATTTTAGAAGAACTGGAAACATGCTAGAGATCTGGAGGGAGAAAAATGGCATCCGATATAAACTGCATAAAGGAACTATATTTTCCAATGAGATAAAAGATGCACAGACTCCTAAACATGTACATGTAAACACGTTGGAGTACAAAACAGCTAGCCTGGTAATACCAAACTCTGCTACTTCGCTTTGCTTCGTAGACAGAGTCTGGAAGGGCATAATTGACAAGCGTTTACTTTCTCGTGGGCGGGCGCTTGTTTGAAGTTTAAAATCATTGGTGTACCATTAGCCAATCACATAACGGTTGGTTATGACGTATGTTATTCACCGGCTCAGCCGCCTCGAACTTCCGCTGTAAACACGGGTATGCGGCCAGAACAAAACCATCGAGTGAAATACCGGAGTGAAGATGGCTGTGAACGACTTTTGCAGATTATGTGAAGTAATCACATCACACACACGCAATCACAATTATTGCCTTGCTGGACTTTGGCCTCCCCAGTTTCTCGCTGACTATCGGTAACAGTTGATAAATTAAACTTTTCCCAAAACCTGTCGGGAGTAGGGCCACAACATCACCTCCATTCAAAATGTGAACCAAACACTATTCTTGTTCGGGCTTCAGTTGGCAAATGCCGGGAATATTCTCCACAACAGAGCGAATAGCATCCCGTGTCTCGATGTCCGCTGACGTTTTCGATTTCCCTAAACTAAACCTAAACTACAATCTTAAATTCGGCACTTAGCGTCTACGTCATGGCTCTCAGCCCGCCCTCTGTTCATTGGTTGGCCCGGCTGCTGCGGAGCCGGAGATAAACTGGGAGATGGTTTGCTATATCAGACTGAGTACAGAAGTTAAATGAAATTGAGCGGAAGTACAAAGTCTGACGTAGTCAGGCTACAAAACAGCAACTTGTTCAACAAAATACACTTCCCATCATTCACTTTAGAAGCCCAAGAATGATCAAATACAGCAATTACACACCTAATGTGCATCCTTTGCTCTTCATTACCATGCATTAGAGCTAAAAAGGCTTTGTCGGGAAGCGAAAACATTAGAAAGAACTACAAAACTGACCAGAAACCATTAGAGCACACATCATGAAGTAATTACGATTTCCAAATATGCAAGTAAGAACTTCCCAGGAGAACGCAACATTTTGCACAGAACAAGAAAGAGAGTAGTTTTGTCACTACACTATTCGATTACTGTTTTTAACTGAAATTGAAATGCTGAAATAGAAACAAATTTCGGTAATTTTTCTTTGTGTGTTTCTTTCTATTTTTGAAAGGGAGAGGAAAAACAGAACCCATATGACATGAGCCATCACCTCTCCATCTCCGGCTGTTTTGCTTCCTCGGCTCTGTTTGTTAGGTGCAAGCAGGGTAACTGGTTAGTGCAGTGTCTACCAAAATCAATACAAATCAAATCCACTGAAGTTTTCTCTTCAAGCACTTAACCTTTTCAACTCGGCCGTTAGTTCTTTTATCTTCCTCAACACAAAAGCTTTCAGGGCCATTTTGAACACAAATGCCTCCACCAACACACATATTTGCAAACAAACGCATTGTCAAGCATTCCTGTTTGCCGGCATAATTGAGGACGGTCAGGAAAACAACCATTTGTGCTTAACAAACAGCAAAGTCAAAGGATTACCCTTCACGGAAAACCGAATCAAGCTAAGACACAGTAAATCTCTAAAGCGCCTCGTATCTGCTCATTTCCCTTTCCATTACACCATTTTAGATTGCTTTCAATGAGAAGGGGAAGCTCTTTATAGTGTGCCAGTAGCAAAGCAAACAGTGTCAGGCGTTTCAAAGGCAGCGCAGTGAGTGTTTGATGGTATTGTGTGTTTGTTGCTGTAGAGGACAGGAGTGTTTTGGAGAGCGTATAGCTATGGACCGCTTTGATGTTGGCTGTCAATAGCAGACCCCTCTCGTCTTAAAAGGAGTGTTTTGAGCTCAAATTGCATCGTGCTACGAGGATTAGCTTGCGGGAGTTGTGCGGTGAGCCTCAGCGGAATTCAAATACACACATGGGAACCTGCTTATACACAGGTGAGCGTTTTATCACTGATATGCACATTACATAACAATAAAGCCCAGATCTGATAATTGCTTGCAACATTTCATTTACTTATTAAAGCTGTGTCAATAACTGATAGCGAGAAACCTCAACAGAGCGCAACAGCAGAGTTCCGGTATAAAAATCTCATTAATTTTCTGCACAGCGTAATTGATTTTTAACAATAACTTATAGACCTTTTCAGAAAGACCTACCATGAGCTTTGAGGTTTTTAAGCAATGGTTTATGCTTGTAGAAGCCACAATTTAATATGATTTCTTTTTACACTCTTACAAATAAAGATTCTCTTTTTGGCATCTATGGCCCCATGAAGAAATTTTAACATCCATGGAATCTTTCCATTGCACAAAAGATTATTCATAGTGGGAAAAAAGTTTATTTAGATTATTGAAATGTTCATGACACAAAGAAAAAATGGTTCTATTAAGAACTGTTTACAGAAAGGTTCTTTGGGGAACCTAAAACAGTTTTTCTATGGCTTTACAAATAGTCCTTTAGATTTTTTTCTCATCTTCACTTTTTGTGAAGATGAGAAATCAAGTTTGTTCATTATTTACATGTTTCATCAATACATTTCATAGCTGGTTATGTTGCTTCAGATTTAGAAGTCTTTATTTAGAAGTTCAAAGGAAATAAATGGGTAAATGCTTCCAAACCTACACACCAGTCGCGTAGCTACTTTCATCTGTTGCCCACCCAATGAGAAGTTTGTAATTTTCCAAATGGATGTAATTTATTAAACAATACTAATAAACGTCTTATTTCACTGTAACTTTATTTATTATCAATATTACACGCTTGTTTTCATGGTCAATTACAGGTAGTTTCTTAGTTTTCCCTCTTCCTATATGTGCATATCATCATACGCTTGTCAAAATGACGATCCTGGTCGCCATAACAAACTGTATAATTTGCAGCTGCGCACTTTCTGCGGTCCTCGATGTGCGTTTGATTATGAAATCATCAGCGAAGCCCTGTTGTTTCACACCGAGGTAGTGCTTTTTCACAAACTTCCTTTAGTTAACGTTAGTCAATGCATTAACTCACATTAGCAATACATATTTAACCGTGTTTATTCATCTTTGTTAACCAGCTCAGGCAAATGTTAACAATGTTAAATGTTAACTTTTAATTTTAATAATGTCCTACTAGTACATTTTGAAATGAACATTAACATAACAAATTACTAATGTTAATGCATGCTTTAGAAGTACTTTGTAATGAACCTTGGTGCTGTATCTTTTGTTGGCAATTTGACATGCAGTTTTCATATGCTACACACCTGGCCCACCCAGTTTTATGTAGGCCCACCCACTTAAACATTGCTGGCTACGCTAGTGCTACACACATTGTCTAACGTAAACTAAACTGTCTAAAACTGAACGTGTAACTTAATCTGTCTCATGAAAAGTGTCTGATATAAACAATTCCAATCCTTCAGGGTGACTAAATGCTGGAATACACTACAACTTTTGCCCATATTTCTGGCCTGATTTACAGTCTGGATAATTTGACAGTTGCCTTAAATCAGAGCCTGTCTGCAGATGTTTTGACAGATTTCATAGAAAAATCACAAACGTTTTTTTAAACTTCAGACTATGATTCCATCCGATCGGAGGATATCAAAAATGTTTGAGCTGATTTTAGAACACATTGTTTTCATTTGTCACATCTCCTAAGCATGTTTGTGCATAAGTTTGTTGTATTCGGAATGACTTGAAAGTCTGAAGTGTGTGATCCGCAGTGTGTCATGCCCAGTTTTTCCTCTGTATCTATTTACAAAGTCGGCAAGTGTATGATGCCTAGCGTTCTAAAATCTGTTCAGATGTTATGCAGTGTATTCCACCCTTAATGAAAGTCTATGAAGACAAAAGATTAATTTAAACTACAATTGGCTGTAGCATAAATTTAATATCATATAACGTAATTATTCTCAGTGAACAGGTAAAGTACAGTGACCGAGATTTTGCCAGACAAAAAATGTATGGTACTGGAACAACATTAATTTCAAACAAAATAGACCTACCCCTGGCATTAACCCCTACCATTACCTTCCACAAAAAAAAAAAAAAGAAGAATAGAAAAGAGAAGCTAAAGAATACCAACCAAAATCTGTTTGGTTGATGAGAATATTGGTCTAGGACAAACAATTATGTGGTTCCAGGAACAGAACGTTGCTGAACGTGACATTTTCAAAATATTTCAACAGCATTTTTCAGTCATTTTCGTGTGACTTCAAGATTTAGAAAATAGTTGTTTGCATGCTAAATAAATGTCAACCAATTCTGGAATGACAACATGGTGTTTGAACCTAGCCGAGTCTGCACTGATCTCTGCCGTTAACTTTGGATTACACTACCACTGAGCTATCAGCAGGCTTAAAACCCTGCAGTGGATATCATCGATTCTAAGTGTTTCAATTTCCACTCTCCTTTTGACGGCTGATGGTTTAATCACAATTAACCAGCTTGTTAGAATGTGAGGATATTTATCGGCTGTCAAGTAAACAGTCACACAAGATTTAGCTCAGTGGGAGGCAATGACTGGGATGACATTTCAGTGGCCTGTACTCCTGATCAGAGGTGAAGCGACCAGTTTGATTCAGCATCTGATCTCACGGCACTAGCCAATCATGCTTCATCTCTGCTCTTCTCCAGCTGTGGGCTCCTTCAGTCAGCCATTGAAGAACTGAAGCCTCTGTCTAACCCAGGCCTTTCATGTTGGGATTCTCAGATCAAGACCATTAAAGGGCTGATCTAACATTCACTTTAGAAATCACAAACATAGCTTCCTGCTCCATGGGTGGGCCAAAAGCCCATTTTCCATGCAGTGCACTGAGTTTGACATATTAATACTGTAAAGATACTAGGAAAGCCTTTTAAAGCCAAGATCTGAAGCAGGCAAGCAACAAAGAGAAACATCTACTCAACAATTGCATGGTCTGCACAGCTTTATAAAGACATCAATCCTTGGGTAAAAGCTGTTCTTACACTGTCTACTGAGATTACCGCCCTTGACCAACCAGCCACATTTCTGTCTGATGTATCGAAACACCAGCTTGTACGTATTCGCCCTTTCAGAGTTATGGACAGATCAGCGAACTACAAAAATGTCAAATGTAATTGAAGGTAAGTCTCCAAACCAGCTCAGTAATCCCACACATTCTCCGCTCACCTCCACCTACTCACCTCTTTGGTTGGAGATGGTCTCAAGGGCTCTCTTAACAAGAGCGGTCTGATCCTGCAGAACTGACCGTCCTCATCACCCTGGCCTGCTTTTGTCTCACAATGGCCTAGTCGGTTAAATCACAGTGTCTTGAAAAGGACAATTAAATATTGCACCTCTGCCTGGACCAGAAAGACAAACCCATTGGAATTCCTTCAGATTTACACTGGGGCTTTTCACAGGAACCCATTGACATTCACAGCTGCTAGGTTGAGGGAAAGTTCAGTGAAATTGATCTCTCTAGGCTGGTGGGTAATCACTGAGCTAGAGCCAACCGGATTCAGCTCTGCTTGATGGCTGAGCAACCTTGGCCTAAGCCAAGCACTTTGTTCCCCACTGTTCCTTGAACCTTTTCGAGGGTATCCAGCCTGCACAGTTGTGTGACCCCTGGAACAGTGTTTTAGTCATTAACAGGTACTACTTAATTAAGTTTTTTTTTATTTATTTATTTATTTTTTTAAGTGTACACCAACAGTAAGGGTAGTAAAAAGACCTGGAATAATACATTGCATATCCAACTGGGAATGTGCAAAACCTAAAACATATTTTCAAAATCGTCTAATAACTTGACAACCTGTCTTAAACGGTTTATATGTAGCCTAAATTAAGCATTACATAAAATATATAATTGCTGAAGGCCAGATAGATAGATAGATAGATAGATAGATAGATAGATAGATAGATAGATAGATAGATAGATAGATAGATAGATAGATAGATAGATAGATAGATAGATAGATAGATAGATAGATAGATAGATAGATAGATAGATAGATATCTTGCAGTGAGTGTGAATTCTGTACAAAATCATTATAAATGAGTGAGTTAGGAGTTTTAAAATCCATTTGTAGGAAGTTTGCTATTAAACATGAGGGTTTGGATGATCTGTGTAAAGGGGGTTGAGTGGCGGACATCACATCACTGTAGTGATTCAAACGCCTACTCAAAAGCTTTTATTCTGTTGGATCCATTGGGTTATCTAGAGCAGTCACCACTGTATCACCTCAGCCAGGTAGTAAGATCTGAATTGTGACAATTCAGGCATTCAAAGATATGAGGCATATATTTCAAGAAGTTGTGTGAACGAATACTTGCATTTGGATCAAAGCATGTGGTGAAAGTAACCACCAAGGCTAAGAATCTTTCAAGTGTATGAAGTCAGACAGACAGTCATCTCTTATTTATTTTACTTACTTTATTTATTATTTTCACAAGGAACGTTTCATACAAAAGTGAAGTACCTTGGTGAATCTTTCAATTTCTAAATACACAGTCATTAATGCACACTCTAGCTCATAACCTAGATTAAATATATTTGTGCACAAACTCACACTACCTGCTTAAATGGGAAAAAAAAAAGTTATTGGTACTTTTTTAGAGACAAAATCTATGTATAAAATGATGCTAGCTTAACTAGATTTTGAGTAGCCAAAACAAACAACTTTTTAGGTAACAAGCTATTGTTTGTTATTTCTGTTTTTAGTGTTACTGTAAAGCATGTTGTATCGTATACACAGCTTTACAAAAGTAGTAATAATAAAACACTTTCCTAAATGGTCATCTTTAATTGATCTTTTCATTATTTAATTCTAATGAATCACTACGTAAAATAAATAATTGTAATTAGCCCAACAATTATGACTTGTGATGATCATATTAAATCATTACGTCATTAAATGCATTAAGTCAGCATACAGCATGTTATTCTAAAAAGTATTATAACAAAAACATCTGCTTAGGTGAAATTTACAACCAGCTCATCTGCACACCGATGGAAAATAATTTTGTTGCAGTTAGATCACACTATTCAAATATTATTACAATGTGATACATAATTTGTTGTTCAGCAAAATAAAATAAAACATTTCATTACAAGATGATGCATTGCATATTTCTGTGCAACCTGTCATTGCTTAAGCCAAAAGTGCATGTAAGTGTGATCTAAATAAAAGTTTCTTCAGAAGATAGTTATAGGGTACTTCTCTTATTATGTTAAAAGCAGGAATACATGAGAGCCTAACCTTAGCCACCCACACAAACCTGCCCACACACAAACACACACATTTGTTGCAGCATACCTGTAGCTGATGTGAATGGACAACAATAGACAAGAGAAGCTGGCCAATTAATCTGAATTCATCTGAGATCGCTATCTGCATTTATCTGAGATCATAATCATAATGTAGTGGATGCTCTTCTTTTAGATTTTAACAAGAGGTCTTCAAAAATAAAGAAAGAAAGAAAAGAAAAGAAAGAAAAACATTTTTCATGCAAATACAATAAATAAATAAATAAACACTGTAAATAACAAAGAAAAGTCAAATTTTCATCATGTAATTAATCTTAAAACTAAAATAAAATAAAAAACTAGAACAGGCTCAATATGACTCAACCTGTGTTTCAAGAAAGTTGGAATCAAAAACTACCAAAGTTTCCTTGTATATTACATTTAGAAAACAGCCCATTTGGTATATATTCAAAGAGCAAAACAAAATTACTGGTATTATGTCAGAATGTATTCTGACAAAAGCACCGATACATAACCTTAAACTAATTTATATCAGTTGACGGGAAACTAATTGCCTAATTAACAAGACAATTGCTTGTTAAATGTGTCCTTAACAGATAAATAGATCACTGCACAAAATACTGTCACAAATACCAGAATGTAAATGTCACAATGGATGAAGAGTGCAGAAGCTGTAATACTCCTATAAGGTATTACATTTTCCATGAATAAAAATGAATGTACTGCATCTGAGCAAAGTCATTTCCTCTCTCCATAATGCACATTCTGCATCAATAGAGATCAAACTCATGCGGTCAATCTTAATGCAATGCATCTCTGCACAAGGGATTTTGCTATTATTACAGGTAATGTTGCAAAAAGAAAAAGGAAAAAAAAAAAAGATCAGCAATGCTATAAACTTAAATCAGATATTTAAACCATTACAGGGACCAGAAACTAAGTGCAAAAGCAGAGGCCAGTATTCCGGATGCCATCAAGTATAAGAAGCAATTTCAGCTCAATACCCTAAGGGTGCTCCAGGGCAGCAGTTCAAACATTTTTTTTCTAGGCGAATCCAACAAATCACATCAGTGGATTAACTGTCGGAATAACTGTTGTGTTTGAAGCTCTCAGTTCTAATGTTACAGGTCACAAATTCTCTCGCAGTAGCCTCTGAGTTCAGTTACATTCTGCACTAGCTTCATGGCAAGACTCGCCACGTACTTACATTGCATTACTGCAGATTAGCAGCAGAAGAGTTTGTATGTGTGTCCGTGTGTGCGCACTGTATGGTAATGATGGTGGAATAATGAGAGTATGCGCTTATGTTTTTCCTGTTGCGGTTGCTTGTTATCTCTGAGAGTCAACAGGCCAGAGCAACAGGTTTCAACCGACATACACCCACACATGCAAACAATCACACATGCCCAAACACACACACACACACACAAATGTAAGGAGAACATAAATTTGAAGGACAATTCACAATGTGCCACTACTTTTCTAATATAGTTTTTCTAGACTGTCTTAAGCCATTTGTACATGAACATCCCTTATCCAAAAAGAGGAAGTCAGGACTGTACAACGTTCTACGAATGCTAAATAAATAGAACAATCGCTAGTTAAAACAATCATTAGACAGAATTTTTGATAGACAGAACAATAGAATGAACAGTATAGAATAGAATAAACAGGATGAACAATCAATTGATAGAGTGATAGACAGATCGCTAGACAGAACTACAGAATGGTAGACAAACTACAGAACGATAGATAGAACGATAGAACGATAGAACGATAGATAGATAGATAGATAGATAGATAGATAGATAGATAGATAGATAGATAGATAGATAGATAGATAGATAGATAGATAGATCTTATCAGCCAATCAGATTCAAGCACCAGAAATAACTATTATATACACATACAAAATAGAAAACAATTTGAATACTGGCCATTTCTAAGTTATGCTATCATTTATCAGTTATCCACCACTAAACATTCAAACAATTACCAGCTTATCAGTATCCACCAGAATTGAAATATCATGCATCCCTGCCAATACGCAAACGCCTCAAAGCAGCTCTGGGTTCTCGGAACTATAGCACAGAAGAAAAAGTAGAGACTGGCAAACAGAAAAGACACACAATGTGTGAACACATACTTCATAGAATGTCAAAATCCCCCCTTTCAAGCAGCATGCTTTAAATATGGCACAGATATGAGGAAAAGCAATCTAAACTCACTCTATTTTGTTTTCTTTTTTCTCACCTCACCCTGTGATTTAATTTGAGAATTGGGAAACATAATGTTCTGCCATCACAGAACAACGGCCAGAAAAGAACCTTGGGCTTATTAAATTTTAATAAGGTTCTCCAGGCAACTTTCCCTCGCCGTAATTGCTTTGTGTATTTCCCCTATGGGGACCCCGCTTCTTGTTTGTTATCGACACAAAGCTGTTGAAATCACAGCCAGCTCTCTCTCACACACTTTCTCACTCATCGCCTCACTTACACCATCTCAGTTTTTAAAATAAACATTAAATTAAACATTAATTATGCTTTAAGTTGATATTCAAATGCAGTGTTGGGGAAAGTTACTTTTAAAAGTAATGCATTACAATATTGCGTTACTCCCTAAAAATTTAATTAATTAGTTACTTTTTCTGGAAAGTAATGCGTTACATTAATTTTGCGTTACTTTAACGTTACTTTTTAAATATGAGCAGGGCTTGATTGTTTGTTTTTTAATATAAGAAGTTCTATTTATAGCAAATGTAAAAGCCCTTTCACACCAAAAAGTGTAATGAATAAACCTCAGGCTGAAGGAAAAGTAAAGCCACATCTGTACAGTAGAAGAAGGTTCAACACTCTTCAGCAATAAAAAAAACAATGAAGCACAATTGTTAGTTTATCTAAAGTCATTTTTGCTTTTTAGTATGGTTGAACTGGATCATCAAAGGTCAGCAGCAAAAACATTGGTTAATAAAATGGGTTTTATTACTGATTTAATTCACTGATTTAATTCATTTTGATGAATACTAAATCTGTTTTTTTGCGAGTGAGATGAATTAATGCACATTCACATTTAGTCTAGAACTACAGTAACATCATGTTCTCACAGTGCACACAACACCTCTGTACTTCCGATCTCTCCCAACATGGGGACAGGAGAGCTGTCAGTCAATAAATGGGAAAACAAAGTAACTGGCGTTACTTTTTTGAAAAAGTAACTCAGATATTTTCTTGTAAATTAAAAAGTAATGCGTTACTTTACTAGTTACTTGAAAAAAAGTACTTGTAAGTACTAATACCCTAATTATCAACAACTTCCCATGTTGTTCACCAAAATAACAAAAAACAACATACATACACTGGCTGCAAAAAGTACCTGCATCAATTCTAGAGTCCACAAAAATCCAATAGCAACAGTATGCAATACCGTGAGAGTTAGACAGTTTAAAGTAAGACTACTTATTCACATCACATTCAGTAAACATTGCATCACTTTGAACTGGTAGGTGGACCATGAGAAATAACAGTGTCAAGGTATCTGTCACATTACAGATGTCACACCATCCTACATCGTAATGCCACATACGTATTTTACTCTCACAGATGGCAGATCAGGTGTGAACCCAGGGAACTGCCTTCGTTTATTTTCCATGAGCGATTCATTAAGGCATCTAATTTTAAACCAATGTAATACCAGGCTTCTTATGACAGAATGCCTCCAATTCTAATTCCCACCACTTTTCCTGCAGAGAAATTGTGCACCCTTAGGTAAAAGTGAGTGGTGGAGAAATTAGCCTGCCTCGCTGATAGCAAAACCACTTATTTTTTCACGAAATGTGAGAACAAAGAAGGAACGGCTGTCATAACAGATGCAGAGTCTGCTGTGAAGTGTTTAGAGAGAAAGGAAAAGACATTTATTCCCTTTCACTATAAAAGTACCTTAAACGGTGCCTCTCCAGTTTCTGCTTTAGTTGCGTCACTGTCGCGGCTCTCATGATGTCATCACTTTTTTTTATTGTACAAGTAAATTCAAATCTGCATCTTATGGCTGTTATAGATTGTAATAACTGTCTTGAGATTCCCAGTGCATCTTACATTAACATGTGGGTTTATATCCAGTTAGCATTCAGGACATTCATTATGGACTGAATTTGCACAATGCAATTTTAAGTCGCCTCAAATGTGATCGGAAAGAAATCTAATCACACTAAGCTGCATTAATGGTAAACTAAATGTTTTGACATTGTAAAAAAACATTCAAATGTTTGACAGATGAAATGTAAGGTATTTTGGTCTATTTACTTTAAATGTGTTCTCAAACATGCCCTGTGAAAAGAGTCCGGGAGAGAGACGTGAATGAGAAATTGTGATTTCAAGTAAATGGAATTAAAGCGGTGACCAGACTGTTAAACAGAAGTCTTTTCACATTGCAAGAGCAGAATAAAAATGACAAGAACCCAAAGCACAGCACTTAATAAATGTAATCGCAGTACGTTCTTATGATATCAATGTCAAATTAAAAATACTAAAAGACAACAAGCTGTTATACATGGATACATGCGTTTTATATTTTTGACTTTTCAATGAATAAAGAATTTAATTTTATATTCATTTTATTTATTCATTTTAATTGTATTATTTTACTTTTTATGCGCTGAATTAATAAACAATGTAAATTGTGTCACATTGACCACCTTCAAATTTGAATTTTAGTCATCCATTCACAATCTTTTAAGTGTTCACGAGTAAATAAGTGCAATCCAAATGTGATTTAATCACAAAAGACACATAATGTTAATGCCAGATGTAAAAGACGTGATACAAAAGAAACTGACAACACAAAGTGACACTGCATACCTTCATTCTCAGTAACATCCAGTTATTATTTTATATAGTACAATAGGTATTATTTGTATCATTTAAATATTAATTTAATATTTAAATTACACAACATTTCATAATGTTGAAGTCTCTGTGCTTAAAATATGACCTTAGTTTGAATTTTTTTTTTTTTTTTGTGCAATCTCTTGAGTTAAGACCATGGAAGAGTCTGTGATAAACAAAACAGACTAAATATGCTCTGTTTTTCTGTGTGGTTATGAATAAAGATAATTACAAAAAAAAAGGACATGAATACTTCTTGTCTGACAAACAGCCAGTCATCATTTAAAACAATAAACCACTCAAATATCCTCAAGACACAACAAAATGATTGACATAAATCTTTGTTCAGCATATACAAACTGACCACTATCAGTAAACTTTTTTTCTTTTTTTCCTTTGAGCTTGTTCAGCCAAGGGCAGGGCTTTTTGAAGTTACTCAAACCAGGGTTGCATTACTTCAGAAACAGCATTCTGAGCTCTGCTTGTATATATATTTATATATTTGTATGTTTCCATTAAGTTTCTTAAGCACAGGGTTTTGGCTGAAGCATCTGTGTTTGATCTAAGGAATCGCTCAAGGAATCCAAAGAGGATTGGTATCTTAATTTATCATCACAACAAACTTCAAGACGGGTTTATTAAAGGCATGGCTTTTTGTCGAAGCTATTTTTCCCTTCTCTCTCACTGAGTCATCTAGCGTCATCAGTCAGCAAAAAAAAAAAAGAAAAAGAAAAAAAAAGACCTCTCAACTTAACAGCTGTCACTCTCTCTTGACAGTTCACGTAAGAGTGCTTATACTGGTCTCACATCAGCACACTCCAGGTGAATGAGTGGTGGCAGCTTTCTTTGACTCTCTGACAGGAAAAAAAGAGTGAGGAAAAAAACAATGCTTTAAAAAAGGAATGACTGTTCTTTGTACTGAATCCTTTCAGTCCTATGGAAAATGTAGTAACCTAAAAGGCATAGCAATCAGTATAACTGACAAGTGAAAATTCTGCCATTCTGTCATCATTTACTCACTTCTTCCTTGGAACACAAAAGGAGAAGTTTGGCAAAATATTCAAGCTGCTCCAAAGTGTATTTGAATGGACACTGTCAAGCTCTATAAACACCAAGCATCATAAAAGCACATTATAAGACTTGTGCACTATATTCCAAGTCTTCTTGGCATAAATCCCATCTATTTCCAACAGAGAGCTAGAATAATGTTTAGGAAGAAGCTTGTCGCTGTATGCTTTTATTGTATGGAAAAGAGCAGCATCAACATTCAGAAATAAGGGTGGAGAAATTATGACAGAATTTTTATTTTTTTATTTAAACTAGGTTAGGTTACTTAAATGGGTTCTCAACTTTTTTATCTGAGATGATATTCGAAGGTCCTCCTATAAGTGCATCCTTATAAGTACCTCTGGTACTTTTAGACCAGAGATGCCCAAACCAGTGGCAGCAGGTTAATATTGGTTAATATTTTTTTTCTTCTTTTTTAAATTTAAGACATTATACATTATAGCTGTATATAATGCAACATTTATTTTTGGTCCAATGCCCTCAATTAACTTTTTAATTAAGATAATGTTTATAATTCTAAATCTTTAATTAAGATTATGTTAATAAAACTAAAGTCCATATACAAACAGGTTCTCACTCCCAAGTACATTACTATGCAGAAGCCTTTAGAATAACTTCATTGACGTTAGTGAGAAACATTTGCCCTCAATGGGTAGAAGAATAAGCATTAAAATTTATATCAATCTAACAATCATTTTTCATACATATCTGACAATTTTACAATCTAAAATGTCTCCATGAAGCAGTCAGAACTTCTACAGAAATCACATTGTATTAAATACATTGTAATATAAAATTATAGCCCATTTTTGGAAACACATATAAAAGGTATTACAAGCATGTACACACACACATACAAAACTGGTCCTTGTCATACGTTAGCTTCACATTACCAAAAATGGTATAAGATTTTATATAAGTATGATAAGATTGGTGTCTGCATGGTGAAGTGCAGTGATCTTGCACAAGTGGCAGTATTTTGCCTTCCTTGGGAGTGAGAACGGGTTGCAAACAACCATACATTATTGACTACATTACTCTTTTTTTTTTTTTTTCAGTGACCTATGCTGTCAAATGACCAGTGGTGTGGTTTACCATTTGGGCTCAAAAGACCTCTTTCCTTGAGTACATTTCCTGCTGTGAGGGAACCACAGAGGCTGCAGGCCTGTCATTCTCCAGCGTACTGCTGAATGGCCCGTCTTTTGCTCACCGGTGGATCGATCTGAGCACAGGAAGCCAGAGACGCCAGGGATCAGACTTCAGTGCACTCACTGCCACTCTACTGCCCCGGCCCACGGCACCAGGCCAAACATCCGCTCAGCCATCAGGACCAGAAAACCACAGCACACAGTCTCAAAAAAAGGAGCACATGCACACACATACACATGCATGCTGTGATTGCCTCTGGAACTGCGCTCAGCATTGAGCTCCAGTAATTTTCAAGTCATTTTTTGATCTATCATCCGCTAAAGTGGTAAAGAAGAGCGTTTATCACAATGGATGAAATAAAGTAATCACTTACGAACTGACTGCTTTCTCAAAAATTATGAACCTCACATACTCTGATGTAGTTATTGTTCCTGTCTAGATACTCAACGATGGTTATGGCAGCTCTAAGAAGCAGGTTATTATGGCTGTCCGTATAAATGCCCCATTCGGCAATCATCAGCAACTACGGTGCAATTTTAAGTAGCTGAAAATCTCTATCGGAGTTGAACAGGAATAAGGCGATGAATAAGGCGATGATAAAAAGCTTTGATTTCCTGAGAATCTTTTTGATGCTTTTCTAGCAGAGATAAAAGAGGAAACAGTAAGTTTTTTTTTCCCCAAAAAGGTGCAGTCTGTATGCCAAGTCTCCTGTGGTTTCTTTTGTTATGTTGCAGTTTCTTTTTAGTATGTTAGACTGACCTCTCCTTGTACAGATATAAACAAACCCATATACATATTGCAAACAAGGACACAAGCAACTGTGAATAACTTGGAAACTGAAGTGCAGCATGGGTTAATCCTGTGGGTGCTGACCATGGACACCCAGACAAGCTCTCTAAATGATGGAAAACTTTTAAATTACAAATGAATTTGAATGAAATTAAGAATGACTCTTAAATTCCAACTGAATTTAAGTTATTTAAAAAATTACTTTTAAATTACAACTCAATTTGAACTGAATATGAATAACAGAAGTTATCATAAAACATAACCTACACTACAGTAAAAAGTTAAAATTACAGTAGAAACATTTTTTTGAAAGAGCTTTTTTTTTTAAAATGCTGCACTTATTTCATTAAAAATAAAACAAAAACAGTAAAAATAAAAAAGTAATTTTTATTATTGTTTTTTTTATTAACATATTTTAAAATGTAATTTACTCCTGTGATTGTCATTAATCCAGTCTTCAGTGTCACATGATCCTTCAGAAATCCTAATCGGCAATCGGTGCTAAATTTTTATTGGTGTTCAATTATTATTAAAGTTTTGTGTGTGTGTTGTGAAACAATGAATTGTTTTTGTTTGTTCAGGATTCTTTGATGAACAAAGTTCAAAAGAACAGTATTTGTTTAAAATATATAAATCTTTTGTATGTGTGTGTGTGTGTGTGTATATATATATACACACACACACACACACACACACACACACACACAGCGGGTAAAATAAGTATTGAACACGTCACCATTTTTCTCAGTAAATATATTTCTAAAGGTGCTGTTGACATGAAATTTTCACCAGGTGTCGGTAACAACCCAAGTAATCCATACATGCAAAGAAAACAAAACTAATAAGTTCAGCAAATAAGTTCTGTGTAATAAAATAGAATGACCCGGGGAAAAAGTATTGAACACGCTTACTGAAATTGATTTAATACTTCGTACAAAAGCCTTTGTTGGTAATGACAGCTTCAAGACGCCTCCTGTATGGAGAAACTAGTCGTATGCATTGCTCAGGTGTAATTTTGGTCCATTCTTCCACACAAACAGTCTTCAAACCTTGAAGGTTCCATGGGCCTCTTCTATGAACTCTGATCTTTAGTTCTTTCCATAAATTTTCTATTGGATTCAAGTCAGGTGATTGACTGGCCATTAGGGATGGGAATTGGGAAGATTCCCCAATTCGCTCGGTGCATTGGCAAAAAAAAGTTAACGATGCAATGCATCGGTTTATAAAGTGTGCATCGGATACAAGTTGGCATTTGTATCGCGATGCATCGTTTCTAACATATTTGCATCGGTAAAAAAACAATTTATTTATATATAATTACTAGTGGTTTCACTACACTTTTATTGTTTAGAAAGTGACCAATAATCTGTGACCAATATTTTAGATGTAGATTGATTTCTCCTCTCGAAACTGTTTCTCAAGCGCGTTCTCTCATCAATATGTGTGAATATGACGAATCACAACAACACTACGGAGACCCGAGGAAAAGCGGGGATTAAAGTCCAAAACCTGACTTGAAATAACCTAACAAATCAATTGGGGCTAAAGCAGTTATAAACAACAATGTAAATTCACACAATCTAACTAATTTGTGCACGCTTATTCTTAAGCAGCCCTTAATGTCGATCATGGATCAAATCGATCCACCATGGCAAACAGCGAATATAAATGTGCTGTTTAATGCATTTGAGACGTTTTGTTTTCCTCAGTGCATAACTACGAGTCTCAAACGTCACGAGGATATTTTTCATCTGTAAATGTTAGAAAGTCATGCAAATATATCCATTTTGCTGTCAGGAGTGGGCTTACGCATGCGCGCTAAACAGACGGAGTCAAATATGCATTTTATGATAACTGTAAAAAGACTATTGTAATGGGTAAATAAAATGTAAGCTAATACAGTCCTAATTACTAAGCTCAGATGAGTTAATGTGTGTTTCTTGTAGCAGTTAAAATGTAGTTTTAATTTAGTGATTTTAACTATAAGGTTAGTGATTGTTAATGGTTTAAAGAACAATGTTAGATTGTAATGTTCTAATGCTATCTGTTCTAACTATAAATGGTACAGCTGTTATAAAACCAGAGAGAAAGGCTAGTATTTGAGAGAGTCAGTGGTAATATCATTGCATTCCTATTGGTCAGCTTAGCCTGACAGTTTGCCTGCCCTGAACCAGGTTAGCTTTCCAGCATAAGTAGCCACAGTGACTGAGGCTGATCTTTGTTAAATTTGCTTTATGGAACCAAATCATTTGACAATGAGTCAGACTAATTGAAATAAGCCTGGCCTATTTGGTAAACTTGTTTTATGAAACAGGCCTCGAGGTGTTAGAAGTCAGAAGACACATAAGTTAATTTATGATTTGCTGTCTGTCTGAACCAAAGAAATAAAAGCAATCATATTTTTTCAATTGCATCGAATCGCATTGTGTTGAATCAAATCGAATCTAAATTGAATCGCACTGCATCACAGGTGAATCGTAACGCATCGCTAGCTGCTTCATCTTCAATGTATCGTATTGTTGGCTATGCATCGAGATGCGTATCGCATCGGCCTCAGTTATGGAGATGCACATCCCTACTGGCCATTCTAGCAGCTTTACTTTCTTTCTCTGAAACCAATTGAGAGTTTCCTTGGCTGTGTGTTTGGGATCATTGTCTTGCTGAAATGTCCACCCTCATTTCATCTTCATCATCCTGGTAGATGGCAGCAGATTTTTCAGTCTCGGTACATTTTTCCATTCATCCTTCCTTCAACTATATGAATTTTGCCAGTGCTACACCATGATGTTTTGGGGTGATGTGCAGTGCCATTTTACCTCCAAACATGGTGTGTATTAGGGCATCTAAAGAGTACAATTAGTGTCTCATCTGACCAGACTATATTCTGCCAGTATTACACAGGCTTGTCTAAATGTTTTGCAGCAAACTTTAAACGAGCTTCACCATGCTTTTTCTTTAGCAATAGAGCCTTGCGTGGTGAGCGTGCATACAGGCCACGGCGGTTGAGTGCAGTACTTATTGTTTTCTTTGAAACAATTGTACATGCTAATTCCAGGTCTTTCTGAAGCTCTCCACAAGTGATCCTTGGCTCTTGGACAACTCTGCTGATAATTCTTTTTACTCATTTGTCAAAAATCTTGCGAAGGAGCACCTGGTTGTGGCCGGTTTATGGTGAAATGATGTTTTTTCCACTTCTGGATTATGGCCCCAACAGTGCTCACTGGAACATTCAGAAGTATAGAAATCCTTCTGTAACCAATGCCATCAGTATGTTTTGCAACAATAAGGTTGCGAAGGTCTTGAGAAAGCTCTTTGCTTTTACCCATCATTAAATTTTTGTTGATATATGTTTATGCCATGGTCTGTCTGAATACTCGATTCTGATTGGCTGGCAGGTGTTGATTAAATTCGTTGAACTGCACAAGTAGTTCCAGGTCAGTTTAATCATGTTCTATATTAATGCGCTTCCTATAAACATTGGTAACCATAGTAACATACAGTTACAGTTAAATAGTAATACAGACGAAAATAACCATCATTTTTATCGTTCCGGTCAAATATTGCAGCGCAAATATTATTAACATATTTAATATGTGAATGCTGGGAAATGACCATGGCATAAACGGGATAATCAACGGCTAGCTGTGCATTAAACAGCGTCGGGCGGTTCTTCACCTCCACGTCGTGCATTCAAATCGTTTAATGCACAGCTAGCCGTTGATTATCCCTTACATATATTATGTATGTATGTATGTATGTATATATATATATATACACACAAACACACACACACACACATACATACATGTTTATGTATTTATTTACCCAAATATTACCCCAATTTATATCATAAAATTCAGCTTTGCTATCACAAGAATACATTTTTCAAATATATTACATTAGAAAACAGTTCCTTAAAATATTGAACAATATTGAACAATATTTGTGCTTTTACTGTATTTTTGTTGAAATAAACGCAGCCTTGGTGAACAAGAGACTTCTTTCATTAAACATTAAAAAAAATAATAATAATTCTTACTGGTTGTGTACAAACAATTTCTAAAAACAGTCAATTAACTTTTTAAACATTTTTTTTTTTTTAAATGGGACCTACAGAAATGATTGTGCATTGTGTTCATATACGATTTATTATATACTTAAGGATACTTAATTTCCTCTTCAAAATGAAGCCAGCAACATGACACAGATTCTGGATTTATTGTTCAGCTGAAGAGGAAGAGAAAAATCTTTTATTACCTCTCAAGCTCAAGGGCTTCTTTTTTATTAAATTACATATAAAGTTTTCACCCTGAGGTCTGCATACGGCTTAATGATCACAGACTAAAGCTGTTGTTCACAATTTAATGGAAATATTTTGTGTATACTGTGCAGTCTAATATTAAACATGAGATATTTTTATATCAACACCTTTGTGTTGCATGTGGTATTACACAAAGATGTTGATATAAAAATATCTCAAACAACAATCAGATCATATCAAACAGTCACAATTTAAGCATTTTTAGCGCTACAAAGCCACTGCTTCCTCTTGCACAGCACTTATTCAAATTTATGGCAAATAAGCCTCGAATTCCAAGAGCTCATTAAAATGTATAAGTTTGCCGCTGACCTTTTAGGCAGCAGAGATGTAGCAGATTCTACTCTAATGGTTCAGTATTCTAGTTAATTTGAACAGGCGACTGTCGAACACTGGAGAGCATTAATTCCGACAGTTTATATCAGTGTGAATCATGCTACACTCTTTAAATTCTCCTTCAAAGCTGCAATTACGAAGATCATGTTACTAATGATGAACACACACTTTGATGAACAGACGCAGTTGAATGAAACACGCTTGGTTATTTTCCTCTTCACTGTTGTGAACGTTGTTTCTCAGTCCAGCCAGATTCACCGCCGATTTGCATCAGAAATGAAAATTCCACAGCTAAGTAGGTTAGCGAGTGGAGTGGGGCCATTTTGCATAGCGCCATTCGCCTCGGCGGAGGAGAGATCAAATGGCAGTCACTGTGCCCGGAGCAGACAGGGAGCAGCTGCCAGTGCTGTGCCCCCCCTTAGGCCACCTTCTTCTCAATGGTGTCCTAGAACTCAAGCCCATAACCTCCCTCTACTTCTAACCGGCCTAGCTTGCTGACGTCCTGGAATTTATGGGTCAGTGCTCAGGGAGGAGACCAGCAGGAACTACATTCAAACAACTCAGAAGAACAAGTTCTAAAAAGAGGACTTTCACGCAGGCAATGTCAATGGCAGATGTCAAAACATCTGAAACCACTCCTGCTATGAGAAATCTTCTTAAACTCATCCTATGTTGGTTTAAGATGGTCGTAGTAGGCTTACACTTATCTACCAGTCTTATAAAGTCACTCAGCCAAACCAGCTGAAAAGTGCCCAAAATATTTTAAAAACCAGCCAAGTGACCAGTCTGTGAGATTCCAGCACACTAGCTTAGGCTGGTTTAAGAAGTGTACAGTCTTAGATGGTTTAAAATGGTCTGAACTGGTTTACAATGGTCTCATAGCCTTGCCAAGCTTCATCGTTATTATTACTAGTGATGCACCAAAATGATTTTTTTTTTTTCCTGAAACACCAAAACTAAAATTAAAGTTTTAATTTAAGCGAAAAACTCAAACCAAAAATAAAGGTTGTTTACAAGCTACAATAAAAGGCTACAATAAAAACATGTCTTCATGACATCTATTCAAACATAAATACATAGCGCACTTATTTAGCAAAACGCTCCTCTCTAGAGTTTTTTTTTTTTTTTGGAGCTAACTAATGATTTATGGACATTGAATGGCTTTCCTGAGGTAAATGTAATGTTACTTGAAATTGTTTACATCTGTTTTATTGACGCCATTTACACATTTGAAACACTGGCTGAACGATTACATGAGACATGATATGTACATTTCAGTAAGTTGTTTATTTTAAAAGTAACAATGCACCGAACATATGATTATTGGATGGTAGGCATGCTGTAAATGTTTTTTAAAGTTTTATTCAAACATCAGCTGAAAACAGCATAGACAAGATCCATATTCATCAAAATGAAGATATCGAGAAATCTGTATTGTAAACCCAGGCCTGGGGTCCACATGGCTGACAGATTTACTTGTTGTAGTTTATCAATGTTGTGTACAATAGACACAGATGCCGTCAAAACAAGTCGTCAGAAAAGCGCTAATTAAACATAATTGTTTCTCCAAAACAGTTTTGGCCACAATATAAAATTCAGTACCGAAAACCCAACCATTAAAGCAATTTCCAAAAGCACATTTTATGACGTCTTTACCCCTGACTCCTATACAGCTCTCTATGCCCTACACTTCAGTTCAAAGTCAGGACAGCTTGCACTGAGGGTCATGTCTGCAAGTGTGAACCGGTTCGCCTGAGGTCCTCTCTCCCTTTCTCTCACACACACACACACACACGCACAAGTGTTTGCCTCACCTTGCCGACCCTTCTCTTTACTGAAGGGAAACACTCTCCCTAGCACTGAAACAACTGCACTGTAATTACCATCATTTGTCAAGCGTGTGCCTGATTTATAGTCAATTAAAAATACCCCAAAAAGTGGCAGTGGGCCCTCTTGTATGTGGGCCGTGTGATTAATGTTGTACAATTACAGCTGTGAGACTGGCGTGAGCTGGAGAAAGCCGTGTTGAGAGACACGAGGGCTTTGCTACACGGTTTAAAACAGAGATTAGATTACCATGAAAAAAGCTTCTTTTGAATCACATATCATACTTGGGGGGATCTATATTGTGATCTTTTAAATTTTTTCACTTTCAGTTTTTTATTTGTTTTTCAGTTTTTTTAGAAAAAAACCAACAAAAATCAATAAAAAAAAATGCAATTATGAAAAAAGTGTGCAAATTGCTTTGTGTTTTTATACGCAAATCAGTTTTTAATTTCAATTTTGATTAACTGTAACAGTACAACAACAACAAAACACTTGCAGCACTAGTAATGACGATAAACCTTAGCCAGGGTCTGAGACCATTGTAAACCATTTCAGACCAGTTTAAATAATCTAAAACTGGAAACTGGTGTTTTGGTCTGGTCTCCTAGACTAGTCATTTGGCTGGTTTTAAAGACCCAACTAAGATAATCTTAAACCAATTAAACATGTATACAATATATTGTATATATAGCTCAAGACAAATAAAACATTTGTTTTGTTAGACAAAGAGATAAAGGCCTGACTGTGCTGTGCAGCATCAGGTTGAAGGTTTTTTTCAACAAAGGTTCTTGTAAGCTGTCATCAACTCTTACCTCTACGATCACATACAATAAATTGATGTTATTTGACCATTTGTCATTTCACAGCCAATAAAAAATATGCTTACAGTAAAGCGTGCTTATGTGCATTTGACACGCATGGAAACACTTATTCCTGTAAACTCAAAGCTCTTGAGGCTATACCTCAATTCAATTTATTTAAAACCAGTAAGCAATGCAGGAGGCTGAGCGCACTTAAGATGGAAAAATGATAAAGTCAAGCACAACACAATGGAGGAAGTCCGAGATCTCTCCAGGAAGAGGTACTCCAGACCTAATAATCAGTGCCAGGCCTGAATAGACACACTGTTGTATGGACTGAGAGCTGGGGAAGTGTCTGAACACTATTGTGATGATGGCTGATCAAAACTGTAACTCAGAGTCTTACTGTCATATGGGCGAGAGCGAATCACACGTTGCGTGTTACAGTGACAGTCTGTATTGGGGCTGAAGAATGAGGCTGGTGCAAAGTTTCTGGCCTGGTTTTGCATGATGTAATGACGAGCAAGAGGGATAGATGGAAGTAAATGTTTGAATTGCCAATGGGGAGCTAGAATCTGGTGGAAAACATCCCAGAATGAAGCAACGAGCGAATTTACATTATGAAGAATCAACTGCAGTCACGATGAGCAATGTTATCGAGCCTAATCAAAAAAAGAGGTTTGTAAGTGTTAAGATACTGGTTGCATCAAAAATTTTAAATGGGTTCAAAAATTATATAATTATATGAAAAAAAAACAACTGGGAGAAAAACATCTAATTAAACATGCATTCTTATTTAAGTTTTTTTTTTAAATGTTAAAGAATATTAAATATTATTACAAATATATTAAGCAGAACACAGTCAAATGTGCATATTTTATTTTTCAATTTAAAATAATGTTTTTCTATTTTACTAAACATTAAAATACAATTTAATTCTGTGATGCAAAGCTGACTTTTCATCAGCTATTACTCCAGTCTTCATTACTCCAGAAATCATTCATGCTGAATTATTATCAATGTTGGAAACAATAGTGCTGTAATAAATAAATATATATATATATATATATATATATATATATATATATATATATATATATATATATATATATATATATATATATATATATATATATATATATATATATACACACACACACACACACACACACACACACACACACACACACACACACACATACACACACACACATATATATATATATATATATATATATATATATATATATATATATATATATATATATATATATATATATATATATATATATATATATATATATATATATATATATATATATATTTAACATTGCTGAATAAAAGTATTTGCTTCTTTCAAAAAATAAAGACAAAAGTACTGATCCCAAACTTTTGAACGGCAGTGTATATATATATTAAGACAAAAAAATGTATATATGTATTAATGTATATATAAATGTATATACACATTTATATATACATTAATACATATATAAATTTTTACATTTAATACAAATATAACATTTTGAACAGAATGCTCACAAACACAACGCTGAACAAATGCTCACAAACATAATGAATTTACAATCTCTCTAAATAAATTTCTTATGTGATTATGGGACAATTCCTCAAAGAGGTAAAGTTTTGCAAGAAAAAGGTCTAGATGAAGTGATTTATAGTGAAATGAGAAAAGGATAAATTGTCCAGTCTTCAGGCTGTGACTCAAATACTCAATACTCGGTGTCACCTTCTACTTTTGATATGTGATCTCTCTGATCTGCGTCGGGTGATATTCTAATTTCCCAGCGGCGGAGGAGTTTTGAGCCGAGCAGAGTTTGTATTTTTGGCGCGACCAGCTGCGGGATAATAAGTGTGTGAAATTGGAGCTGGTGTTGAATTAACGGTGAGGGGCTCTGGGAGAAGAAAAGATCAATCTCATTGGCTTTCATAAAATTGCATTCCATTTTTCCTCCTTCATTATAGTGTGGGACGAGCAGAATGGAGATACCTATACGGTGAGTATCCAGTGAAATGAGAGCACTCCACTTTATTTGATTTTCGTTTTAGTAATATAAAAACGATATCCCATTCGAGAGAACGCCACACTTCTGTTAGCGCCGACTTTTATTGGCGAAGGTTCCTGGAAATGACTTTACTCCTAATTTAGGTGCACAATTTGATAGGATGGAAAAAAGTAATCATATTTTATTTAGATTTATCTCTGGACTGACTTCTCGGTTTTCATATTGTCAAGATCAAACCTTTTAAAAGGTAATTTATGCACACACACACACACACACACATATATATATAATTCAAACATTTGGGATCATTAAGCTTTTTATTTTTATTTTTAAGAAGTCTCTTGTGCTCATCAAGGCTGCATTTATTTGATCAAAAACAGTAAAACCGCAATATTGTGAAATATCAATCAAATTTAAAAATCACTCTTTTCTATTTTAACAATCCTGATCCTTCAGAAATCCTTATGCTGATTTATTAACAACTTTAGAAACAGTTGTGCTGCTTAATTTTTTTTTTTCAGGATTCTTTGATGAATATTTTTTTTTTAAATAACAGTATTTATTCAAAATAGAAATCTTTTGTAACAATATACGTTTTACTATCACTTTTTTTAATCAATTTAACATTCCTGCTGAATAAAATTATTAATTTCTTACTGACCCCAAACTTTTAAACAGTAGTGTACATTGTGGCAAAAGATTTCTATTTTGAATGAATGACACTGAATAATAAAATCACAAGGTTTTAAAAAATCACTATTAAAATTAATTAATGCACTGTGAACTAACATGAACAAACAATGAACAACTCTATTTTTATTAACTAACATTAACAAAGATTAATAAATAGTGTAATACATGTATTGTTCATTGTTTGTTCATATTAGTTAATACATTAACTAATGTTAACAAATGACACATTGTAAAGTGTTATCATTATTATTATTATTATTATTATTTACTACAACTGAACCACAGTTGTAGTCTAAAAATGCATTTGCAAGAACTGGGCACCCATATGTTCTAAAATACAAAAATAAGTTTAAAAATATTTCCAAGCTTATTTCAGTGCTCCTTCATATGCATTTAGACTTTTATGCATGTTTGCAGTCTTTCCAAGAGTTAAATTAATTAATTTTGTTGACCTAGGACTCTCAGGTGGTTAGCGTTGACCACCTCGAGACTGCTTCCATCTGCATAATTACTGAGCAGGCATGGCCAAACAGGAGGAGAGGAGAGCAGTGTATTTACATAAATCTGCATATGTCACCTGCACAGCTGACTGCCTCTGACACCAGCGATGAGTCACCAGCCACACACCTGCAAACACTAACTCACACGCACACACTGCAAATGCATTCAGCACACAGACAGTGAGACTGCACTCATTAGAACCTCTTCACTGTTGTATGATGTACTTACAACCACACTTGTATCAGTACAGGAAGGGTTATGTTTCATTTTAAGGGTATAATGAAGTGTACTGACATACTGAATTTAGCTTATGTTATGTTACCCATGTTCCCTACAAACTCAAGCAATGTTGTGGTGTAAACAACTCATAAAATTCTGTCTCATAATCCTATAGCACTGGAATTTTTTTCCTTACTGGACTGCCACTAGTATTAAGAGCCAGGGGGTGAAAACTTTTGAACAGGATGAAGATGTCCAAAGTTTTCTTATTTTGTTGAAATATATATATATATATTTTTTTCCATTTAGTACTGCCCTTCGGAAGCAACAGAAGATACCTGCATGTTTCCCGGAAGACAAATTAAGTACAATTTACCTTGATCTGGTCTTAATGCATCGTGTTTCCTTCTGGAGCATCAGTGAATGTTTGAACCTTTTTTAATAGTTTTGTTTAAGTCCCTCAAGTGTCCTCAGGGTGAAAAGATGGATTTCAAAATCATACAGTCGCTGCTGTAAAGGGTTCAAATATGCAAAAGATTCTGGAAAACTGAAGAATCTGCAGGACATGGAAGATTTTTCTGAAGAACAGTGCTCAGTTTAACTGTTCAGAACAAACAAGGGACTCATGAACAACCATCACAAAACAAAAAACAGTCATAGATTATGCAGGTAACCATACACAGTATTAAGAACCAAGGGTTCCCAAACTTTATTGTCCTCATTTGTAAGTCGCTCTGGATAAAAGTGTCTGCTAAATGTAAATATGTCGAGGATGCATCGAGTGCAGACTTGAGAGATTCGAGCATAGACGCCATATTCGACCGCTCCACACAGCCGCCATCTTGGAACGGTCCACTTGACGTCATTCACCATACTGTAGGTTCGCACAGAGCCGTTGGGTTCGCAGACCATCGGCTGTGCAGGATTGTGGCGTCTTTCGAATATTCAGTGATTACTATGGTGAATGACGTCAAGTTGACCGCTACAATATGGTGGACGGCTTACGTATAGCGGCCCATAGAAACACAGTGCGTTCCAAACGGGATATATCGCCCTCCGAAGAGCACTTTGGAGTGAAAACAATCATGGTCGCCATATTTAAGGGTCGTTCCAAACCGAAGTGCTCTTCGGAATGAAGGATTTTGAAGGGTACAACTGATGGTCACTTCGGGCTCCCATGATCCTTTGAGCTGATTCTTTCCATGTTGACGGCGCCTCCGTGTGGGCACGGGAGGATGACGCAGAAGGGCACTTCAAGAAACAGCTGTTTGGTCCTCTACAACCTTCAACCCTTCGAAGCTCTCACTCCGGAGGGTAAACCCTTTGAAGGGATTAGGGCATAGGGATGAGCCCTTCCGAATGGAACGCAGGGACAGTCGCTAATGAGGCATCTACATATATATATATATATATATATATCTCTATGGAATCGAGCCATTAGAAATATGGAAGCGCTTAAGCTATAGGCCTTTATCACAGTCCGCGTGTCGTCACATCCGGCTCCGATTAGTAGTGTAAAGGAATTTCCGCCTGCTTTATTGTCAATGGAACGATACCAGTTTTGTGAAACTAAGTTAGTTTAGTTGAACATTTGAACAATTATAGTTGAACAATTATAGAGGATTGCATCAAAGTCAGCGCGTGAAAAAATGTGAGCATTATGTTTAATACAACAAGTTTGCCCTAAACCTTTAATTTAATCCTTGTATACAGCCTTTAGTCATAATTAATGTTTTAAGCTTTGGCTAATTCTAATGCTTATTAATGTGATGTGTTGTTTGTATAGTTTTCTCGCTGTTCTGTAATGAAATAAGGTGATCAGACTGTGAAGAACTGCCTATGCAGTATGCTTCGCGCGCTCCTGTATAAGTCACGAAATACACATTGGGATATCGTGACGACATATTCCTTCGTTTCATAATACTCAATTAATTGTTGTAAACTGAGATTGGTGTCTTTAGAAGATGTATGTGCTGAATTCTACATAAATTAAGAATAAGATTTTTCCAAAAAAAAAAAAAAATTGTACTAACCCCAAATACCTGAACAGTAGTCTGTTTACACACTCATACACACATGCTTTACATACAAATTTCTTTGAATCTATGAATACGAATGAGTTTGCCTTGGCCAGTTTTCTTCTGTAGCAGCTATATTACCTGCAAGGATTTTGAACATAGAACTCGCAGCAAATAAGCTTCATGAAAACCAAGTGTACTTCTCTGACTGAATGATCACGCTTTCGCAAACAAGCATGGTAATGCATTGCTTATATTTCGGTTTACTAGGAACGTTATTTGCACATGTGCGAAGTTGTGTGCCTAAGTGAGTGTGTTTGGTGTGTTGTGCTGTGCTGACAGGAGCATATTCAGGGTAATAGAAGTGCACAGTGGTTACAGGGTGACTCAGTAAAGCGGAACTGAGCTCTGTCTCCATGTGCATGGATCGCTGGGTCCCTAGATGACAGAATGCCTCAGCGCCCTTCCCAATCGAATAGAATAGAATAAAAAGATTGAAACTCCAAGTGAGATTGGCCAGCTTGCTGAATTGGTGATAAAATATATATTTTTCCATTGGAAAAAGTGGCACTACTCATTGCATTTTTGGCCTGATGATGGAGCTTTCACCTTGTTTCTTTGTCTGTCAGCGTAATTGTGTTGAGTGGTGTTCTATGTCACTGTAATCATGTTCTGTAGCTTAAGTAAATTGAAATTCAAAGGGAACAATCTTTTGTAAGGACTGCCGCCACTCTCACTGTTCTAATTACATGGATCAATGGCTCCCCCCAAACACAAAAACTTGGAACACAGCGGTCAAACCGGCTCCAAATCGGTGACTGTGTGCAAACTCAACAGTCATGCCCATTCGCACACACAAACACAAACGTTCACAAAAAAAACTCATCGTCACGCAAACTGCAGCATCCGCAGTACTGTCTTGGCAGACTAAGGTGCCCATTCTTCCTCTTTTAGTTGTGCAACCTGTTGACACGACTGTCAATTTGGGAAGAGGAGATGGAAAAGAAAGGCACTTTGGCAGAGATACTAGATTCCCACTGGGGCCCAAAGCAGTGCCAGCTAGACATTACTGCCGATCCCAGAGGAGTTGAAGAAAAGCTTGAAGACATTACTGTGCATCTCCGAGGAGATACGGTCCAGTGAATTGTGACAATCAAGAAGAACAGTTGTTTTGCTTTTTTGAACGAGTACTGACAATCATCGCAAGACTCTGAGATCCCACAGAGCCTGATCAGCCAATCAAATCACTCCCGCCGTTCTGTTAAAACACAAATCTTTCAGGATTTCTTTCAGATGACATGCCTTAACCTTAAATGTTCTTCAAAATAACACTGATAAATGTTATTTACTAGGTCTAAAATGCTTCATTATTAAAATATAAATAATGGCTGTTATTTTCATAGTGCAATATTTAGTGACTTCTGAAATGATGACAACAACGTAAAAAAAAAACAATCATAATACACAAACAAGCAGAATTTGGTAATGACAACCGCATACCATAACCAAAATAACTTCTGAAAACTTCAGGTAGTCACAACCACATGTATTCTACATAATATTCTGTGCACAACTACTGTAGTTGTCAGTGTTCGGGAAAGTTACTTTTAAAAGTAATGCATTAAAATATTGTGTTACTCCCCAAAAGAGTAACTAATTACATTACTTAGTTACTTTTTATGGAAAGTAATGCATTACGTTACTTTTGAGTTACTTTTTAAATCTGGGCAAGACATGTACAGTAGAGAGCGCAGCTCAAACAAATTGCATGAAGAATATGACGCAGGAGAAGAAAGTTCAACACTTCAGCAATAACAAAAATTAAACAAATGTGTCATTTTTGCTTGGTATGGTTGAATTGGATCTTTAAAAGGTCAGTAGTAAAGACATGGGTTAATAAAATGGGATTAAATACATAAATTATGTTTGTGTAATTTAACATTTAATTATTGCAGGTTTGTATAATATTCTGAGTTTGCATTTGACTTTTTATTCATTTTGAGGAATACTGAATCTGTTTTTGTGCGGGTGAGATGAGTAAATACATGTTGGTATTTAGTAGGGATGTAACGATTAACCGCGAGCCGGTTGAAAATCGATTCAAATATGTGACGATTCAAATCGGTTGAGATGCGAAACAAATCGCGATTCAATTAGGGTAGTTTATATGAATGCATGTCTGAGGGGAATTTACTGTCTTTAGAAAAGTTTAGATGGTATTTTTCTTCTCATCTTGCCTCTGTATAATGCATATTAAAGTTCATAAGTTTAGCGCTGCTTTGTTTACAGCGGAAACCAAGGAAACGCTTAAAGTGCCACCTGCTGGCAGAGAGTGAATCTGCGTCTCATTCAGCTCGTCTGCTGTTTCTATGTATAATTTCTCAAAACTGAAGTCATACCATTCTGTTTTTGCTTCAAATTTCGAAATTATACAGTCTAATTTAGGTTAAAAACTGCTCCTGCTGCATGTATGCAGCATCTTTGTTTGGATCATGATTAAAATGCAGTGGTTGCCTCTAATTTTAAATGGAAAGAGCACAGACAAAGCCTTATTTAGTTTTTATGAAGAGATTTCTTTTATGTTACTTATTTATTTGATTTGGGGCTTGTTTTAAAATTTCAGTTTAGTTGTTATTTACATTTACATTATATTTACATTTTGTTATTTAGCAGACGCTTTTATCCAAAGTGACTTACAAATGAGGACAATAGAAGCAATCAAAACCAACAAAAGAGCAATAATATGCAAGTGCTATATTAGTATATTATTATAGTGTTATATTTCAATTTCACAAAGAAACGTGCAGCATTTTGTCCAAGCAATAATAAAAGAACATATTTAATTTATAATTTGTCTTAAATCTCATTTTCTTAAAAAAAATCATGAATCGAATCGAATCGTGAAATCAAAATCGCAAATCGAATCGTGAGTTGAGTGAATCGTTACATCCCTAGTATTTAGTATAGAACTACAGTAAGCATCACGTTCACACAGCACGCACAACACCGCTGCACTTACTCCCGATTTCTCTCAACATGGCAACACGTGAGCTGTCAGTCAAGAGATGGGAAACAAAGTAATGCCATTACATATTTGAAGAAGTAACTCAGATATTTCCTTCTAAATTAAAATGCATTTTAATGCGTTACTTTGCTATTTACTGTAAAAAAGTAATCTGATTACGTAACTCGCATTACTTGTAACTTGTTACCCCCAACACTGGTAGTTGTTAATGCAGTAATATCACAGCTGTTTAGACACTGGCAGCTTGGTTAAAATACTACAGAAAAAAAATTACAGAAACACAGGTATGCCTTTCACTCATTTATACATTTTCATACCATTTTTCTCCATCATTGTTTCCCCACTGGATCCCTAGTCTCGGCTGCCAGGTCTTTCAAAGCAAAAGATGATAATAATGCCAAATATATGGCTACATTAAAATAAGCCCCAAAAACACAACGTATCTGACAGTATTGATAAGCAACATCCCAAAGACGCTGATAATAAGTGGACAAAATCTTTACTTGCATAAACATCCGATAGAAGGATAGATAGATAACAATAGAATGATTGATACAATGATATATAGAAGGATTGGTAGAATGGTCGATAGATAAAACAATAGATACGACTGATTGATGAATCGACTGAACGATAGATTAATCAATAGATAGAATGATCGGTAGTACGATAGATAGATAGAACAATTGATTGATAGACAAGACAATCTAAAGATAGACATAAAAAAATGATTAATAGAATGACAGGTTGAATGATTGATCAAGCAATAGATAGAACGATTGATAGGACAAATGGTAGAATGATCAATCAATAGATAGAACAAATGATCAATAGAACAACTGGTAGAACGATCAATCGATAGATAGATAGATAGATAGATAGATAGATAGATAGATAGATAGATAGATAGATAGATAGATAGATAGATAGATAGATAGATAGATAGATAGATAGATAGATAGATAGATAGATAGATAGATAGATAGATAGATAGATAGATAGATAGATAGATAGATAGATAGATAGATAGATAGATAGATCGATCAATGGATGGACAAGGGGATGATCGATAGATAGAACGATAGATTAATTGAACGATAGATCAACCAATAGATGGAATAATCGGTAGATCAGTCGATAAACAGAACTGATTGATAGCTAAAACAATCTAATGATAGAATGAACAAACAATCGATAGAATGATTGGTAGAATGATTGATCGATCAATAGACAGAACAAACTATCAAACAATAGATAGAACGAACAAACAATGGATGTATGGATGGATTGACAGTTGTTTAAGAGTAGCACATCAATTTCAAGCAGTTCGATACATTCTATTTTGTGGACCAGTTATGAATATCAAGCTTGGCTATACTCCTCCACTACTACTATCTCTCATGACTTCTTGCCAGTTTTCCACAATCAGGGATCAGTGTAGTACAAGCCCCTCACACTTCTATTCCATCCTGCTTGAGCAAAGCCACTGTCTGCCTGCTCTCACTGCAGCACTGACCTCTGCAGCATGTTTGGTCCCCTGTCTGATTACTATTCACACGAAGTACAGGACCTCTGGACATCTCTGAGCTGAACACCACATAGTGGATTTTTTTTCATTTATTTTATTCATTTCTCATGTTAGGCTTGAGGGGTGGGTGGGTTACAACTCCACCAGGCAACACACTGTTTATGACTTATCTGAAAACTGATTAATATATTGTTGTTCTCAAAACACTCATGGTGTTGCCTTTTTCATGCAAGGCAGTGTAGGAGTATCCTGTGGGGATGTACATGCTTAATGTGTAATTAGACTGTAATTTCATTAATCACTCTGATTCTCGGGGGTCTCAGGAGAGTTTCATTGTGCGAACGCGGAGACCTGTGAGGAAACGACTCCTTTATTAGCAGTTCTCGCTCTCTGCTTTTCTTTTTCTGCTGTCATGCGAGTGTTGTCCATTCTAAAGTTTTTGATAATCTGTCTTAACTGCCTCTGTAAAATATGATGCAGACAGAAAATGTCTGGATGGCGGCGTTCTCTGCCAGAATCTTGACATGAATTTTTATGCAGAAAGTTTGACGCAGCTGCAGCCATTACGAGCAGCAGCCACTGGAAGAGACTGGAATCACAAAGGCTTTGTAAACATCCTCACAATCAAACAGAATAATTTATGAGCACCAGATCATTTTGATGTTTTGTTTGGACACTGGAGCCTTTATTTCCCTTTTTTTAATAAATGAAAAAGTATTGTGCATGATAATGAGAATAATGAACAATCAAAATTCACCCAAGGCCCTCGAGAACTGTTCTTTCTCCAGCTGGCGTACACATGTGGCTCAGACAGCCACGGTGTGTGAAAGAGAAAAAAGCGAGAGGCGAGAGAAAGCCAAAACAACTCAAATTCCACAACCAAACCTGCACCTTCTCATTCACCGATGATGACATCATTGCCGTACCTTTCAACAGAGGAACGTCTTTGACGAACCCTCCACTGTACTCCACCAGGTACTCCTTCTCCTGAAATCCCAGTACACATTCAGTCTTCTCTTCCTCTTCCTGCGCTCCAGTGCATACAACCTGAAACAGATAGACAGATTTCCACTGAATAACTGAATACAGTGGATAATTTTAGCATTTCTTAGATCATAAATCTGCTTAAGTATATATATTTTCAAATATTCAAATTGTATTTATATTTGAAACTCTAATTAAAATTGCACCCACAACTATAACACTTCTAAAATACATAAATTATTTATTTAATAAATATGTATTAATACATATACTATTTGAAATCAAATTAATAATAGCACAGATTATATCCCGTAGTGATTCTACATTGCATTTTATTATTTTTAAGCAAAAGTGTAAGTGCGAGTACATTTTAATTATTTTAAATGAGTTCAATCCTTTCTCCTAGAACTTACTGATGATCCAAAAGGGCAAGAACAGTCTTTAAGAAGAAAGACAATTATTTTTTTTAAAAGAAAAATAATCTTCATACTTCATAATCAGTCATACTTTTTTTTTTTTTTTTCAGAACTAGAATTATAATTGTCGCTGCCTTCAGAGCTATAATGAAATTGCCATCTGTTTCAACATGTCATGTTCACTTTTACCCAACAACCTAAGATAAATATATAGCTTCAAAAGGCATCAAAACTTTACACAGCATAAGAAATATAGTTATGAAATCTTTTATAGCTCAAAATCCGTTTTCCTTATGGGAAATGATCACTTTTTTAAACTCTACTTAGCAAAATAATAGTCATCATTCTAGTCTGTATACGTCTTTGACTTTCTGCTCCCCCACATTTGTATCTGCATGACAGAAGTAAATTCACCTTTGAACCGTGTTAATATTGCCAGCCTTTAGTTTAACAAACACAATCAAATGTAACTAGAGTTTCATATTTTTCTCACAATGACAACATTCGGTGCACTTTTCTTACTTTTAATTTATTCTCAGAACTACATAGTCAAGGTTTTCTATGTAAAGGATTTATACAAACTGATTTTGCCTGATTACTTCTTTTGAAAGAGCAAAAAACCCTAGTGTTTTTTCTGTTCTTAGTCAAAAACAACTTCAACTGCACTGCTAAAACAAGTGCACTGACCAAATCTGGAGTATTGTAATTCACATAGATCAACAATGATTTATGCTCTATGTTTTTTTGTCGAGCCTACAGTGACTAAATGCTGCTTTTACGGCGACCAAGAGCACAATGATTCTGCTGAGGGCTTTGGTCAATTATACCAATTTTAGGTTGCCTTCCACTTAGGAAAGCAAAGCTTGTCTTCATTAAGAATTAAAGGTAATCACCCAGCTTTTAAAACTCCGAGGACATTGCTGTTTTGTTGCTTTTAGTTCGATGGTAGACGAAGAGGCTTTTTTCCCCTTTGTAAGGACCAGTCAGCCATGCAGCACCAACCTTTCTGTCCATCTTCCTCTTCTACTTCCAGCAACATTATTACTCTTTCACACCTATTTTTGCTTTCCATCAATCACCCTTTCACCTGGAGGGAAGCAGCGATTCTTTCTGACAATGACACACCCCGCATGCCATCCTTGAATATACAGCCCTGTTCCTCCTCTCAGTTCTACATAGTACATACTGTAACTCTAGACACACAGACAGAATTTCAGAGATCCACTCAAGAGGTCCTTCCTAGGGAATACATTCAACACAGATTCAGTACATCAGAAACATAGAGCATAAATCATCAGCTGCGCTGTCTAAAACGTAAATATTTTAGATTAGATAACCCATTCATGAATAATGAAGGTTTTGGCTTCGTTTCTCCCTTTGTGATTTAGTAAAACCCAATGCTTTCTTCACAATCATTATTTATGAAAGGATACGCACACGGCTGCTTTGTAGCTAAAAAAAGCTATTCTTTCTAACTTTAAAGAAAATAGCATTAGCATCCACAGGGCCGGCTCAACCTAAAAGACGATATATATCAGTCATAGCTGATTAATTGGGGTTTAAAAGACAATTAATATTCAACAATATAATCGAATATTACTGAAAATGTGAACTGAATCAAGATGGAAATGACACTGAATTGAATCAACACTGAACCATGATACATTTGTCACTGAATAATGACATTTTGTTCTTCTGTAGAGCGCATATATATATATACATATATACATATATATATAGTGAAAATTGTATATTATATTCATTCATTACACACAGACTGATATATTTAAAATGTTTATTTCTTTTAATTTTGATGATTATAACTGACAACTAAGGAAAATCCCAAATTCAGTATCTCAGAAAATTAGAATATTACTTAAGACCAATACAAAGAAAGGATTTTTAGAAATCTTGGCCAACTGAAAAGTATAAACATGAAAAGTATGAGCATGTACAGCACTCAATACTTAGTTGGGGCTCCTTTTGCCTGAATTACTGCAGCAATGCGGCGTGGCATGGAGTCGATCAGTTTGTGGCACTGCTCAGGTGTTTTGAGAGCCCAGGTTGCTCTGATAGTGGCCTTCAGCTCTTCTGCATTGTTGGGTCTGGCATATCGCATCTTCCTCTTCACAATACCCCATAGATTTTCTATGGGGTTAAGGTCAGGCGAGTTTGCTGGCCAATTAAGAACAGGGATACTGTGGTCCTTAAACCAGATACTGGTTGCTTTGGCACTGTGTGCAGGTGCCAAGTCCTGTTGGAAAATGAAATCTGCATCTCCATAAAGTTGGTCAGCAGCAGGAAGCATGAAGTGCTTTAAAATTTCCTGGTAGATGGCTGCGTTGACTGTGGACTTCAGAAAACACAGTGGACCAACACCAGCAGATTACATGGCAGCCCAAATCATCACAGACTGTGGAAACTTCACACTGGACTTCAAGCAACATGGATTCTGTGCCTCTCCACTCTTCCTCCAGACTCCGGGACCTTGATTTCCAAATTAAATGCAAAATTTACATTCATCTGAAAAGAGGACTTTGGACCACTGAGCAACAGTCCAGTTCTTTTTCTCCACAGCCCAGGTAAGACGCTTCTGACGTTGTCTCTGGTTCAGAAGTGGCTTGGTAGCCCTTTTCCTGAAGACGTCTGAGTGTGGTGACTCTTGATGCACTGACTCCAGCTTCAGTCCACTCCTTGTGAAGCTCTCACAAGTGTTTGAATCAGCTTTGCTTGACAGTATTCTCAAGTTTGCGGTCATCCCTGTTGCTTGTGCACCTTTTCCTACCCAAATTCTTCCTTCCAGTCAACTTTGCATTTAATATGCTTTGATACAGCACTCTGTAAACAGCCACACCTTTCAGTAATGACCCTCTGTGACTTACCCTCTTTGTGGAGGGCGTCAATGTTCGTCTTCTGGATCATTGCCAAGTCAGCAGTCTTCCCCATTAATGTGGTTTCAAAGAACAAGAGATATCCGGAATTTATACTGTAGGGATGGTCATTAATTGAAACTCAAATGTAAATATTCTAATTTTCTGAGATACTGAATTTGGGATTTTCCTTAGTTGTCAGTTATAATCATCAAAATTAAAAGAAATAAACATTTGAAATATATCAGTATGTGTGTAATGAATGAATATAATATACAAGTTTCACTTTTTAATGGAATTAGTGAAATAAATCATCTTTTTGATGATAAAATATTTGATGATATTCTAATTATATGACCAGCACCTGTATGTATATATATATGGATGGATGGATGGATATTGTTTGTTTTGTTTTTTGATTTTTGAAGACTAAAGATTTCTAAAGGTTCTTTTTAACTATTCATAGAATTTGGAAAAGAAAAAGAAAAAAAAAAAACTTTTATACCTACTTTTAATACAAAAAGTACATTCATTCAATAAAATGCCTTATCTGTCTTTCCAAACTGCAGCCTTGTTCTGCTACTCTGCATTTCGCTGAGGTCTCTTTAGTTGTTATTGAAGCTAATATCCAAGTCAGTTATGAAAGATCAGTGAAAAATGTCAAAGTGTTGGTTTGATTTGCGGATCTGGAGAGCATAGGACGGCAAGGGCCTTGTAAGGAGCCAGCTGGGACACAGAATGCACATTACGAGGGCAGCTCTCAAACAGCTGCTGCACCTCACTGTGTGTTCAGATGAGCACTCTGGATATGAGATTGTATGCTATTGCACTGTCGCTACCTTCAAATTCCTTGAAAGAAGAATTCATGCAAGGGAGCTTCAGCATTAGGGAGCTTCAAGCATGTTATTACTACAGCAATTCAGAGTTTCAAGGAAAAACTGCAGCTGAAAAAAAGCCATTTGCGATCGCACACTCAGCAATACGGCACAAAGTTTTCTTTGACGTTTCCCCTAGGATACGACACGGACAAAAAAAAAAAAAAATGAAGAATCTCAGCACTCTGTATTTTGAGGAGAAAATAAATGCTTATTTTAGCTTATTTTTTAGATTTAATGAGCCAAATCTGACAAAAGTGCTGTGTTTACTGAAATGGAAAAAATACTATCATTCTTGTCCTACAGGTTAATTTGCTGCTAAAATAGCACTGCCCTCAGTGACGATCGGATAGCACTATGTAGTCTCTTGTTAAACTCACAAAGGCATACTCTGCTTTATCTCCAGTTTAATGACAAATACATTTGGGGGTTAAGGGCACCGTTTCCAAACAAGGTCTCCACTCTTTATGGTTGTTTCTATTCAACCCACTGCTTCTTCAGTCCTTTAGGAGTTCTCTTAATGGAGTTCCTCATAAGAGAACAGAAGCTAGTTTAGTTACTCAGAAACTCAATGACTTTTCATAGCCGCATACGAAGCAGATATTCTTAGAATTGGCTCAGCAGGGTAGAGATAACATTGCATATAAGACAGCACGGCAGAAATTTCTCCAATCAGCATGGTGAACCTCACTTAAAAAAATCATCCAGACAAAAAAATGTCAGAGCAGATATTATCAGAGGGCGCTGTGCACATGTTTGCCCTCTCCCGGAACAAAAAGAGAATAAAATGATAAAGAAATAAAGATGAGAAGGAAAAGAAAAGGCTGGACATTAATTATGTTGTGTCCTTCAAACTGCCCGAGGCACAAATCTGCGAAGCGTCAGCAAAAAAAGTGAAGGGAACTTGTAAAAATTTAAAAGGGTGTTAAGGGGAAATTCACACAGGACTTCTTACATTCCGTCTGGAAAGTTTTTAATTGTTGATCAAGGTAAATGTGCTCAAGAGCAGGGGTTTGTAACTTTTTATGCTACGGACCCCAAATATGATGATCCCCTAAATGGGACTTCATTTCTAAAATATAGACTCATATTTTCATGTACAAAGACCCATTTATATTGTGTGAGAAACATATTAGGTGTGTTATAATTGTATAAGCATATCATGTTGGTTCTAAAATAAATGTATATGGTTTATATATCATTTTTTATTTATGATAGCTCAGTAATAAATAAAAAATATATTTAAATGAACATATAAAATTACCAGAACAATATTTACTTTAAGTTGTCAGTATATATAGCTTTTCTGTCCACTGTTATTAAATTCAGATTTATACCACGGGGCCGTTGAATGCTTGAATCTGATTGGCTGCCGAACGTCCTAAGGTGTGCAATTATTTTCAGGGAAACGCACGGTGAATGTAGTTCCAGGCAGCTCTTGACCGCATTACATGACCGTATCACTTCGCCAAATGATTTCTGTTATTTCAAAGGTCTTACAACAGCAAAATAACCAAAACCCACAACGACACTGGCCAAATAAATAAATATAGTAAACAATATGATAAAAACGACAGATCATGTCCATGTTTTTGCCACAAAATTACGCTTTATTATGTACGGAAAGCACATACTCTATCTCTCCCGCTCTCTCTCCCTCACAGACCGCACACACATAACAGTTACAGTTTGCACACACACTAGCATACATCGTGCTAATGTTGTTAGCGCTACTCTGACGATTTTATCAGTAAACAACTTAAAAACTACATGAATTCTCACAAGCGAGGTAACAACAACGGCGCTGTTCGTGAACAAACGGAACTAAGTTTCACTATAACTAGAGACATTGCTGCCGATCACTATTGAGAGACGCACAGAGGTAATCTCTCTCTCTCTCTCTGTCTCTCATAACCTACTTATTAACTGCATTATTAGTCCGCTATCAATGGCTCAAGCCTCAGTTACCAGGTTTAAAATGACGTTTTGGAATTAGCTATTTAGTTGGATGAAATGCGGAAGAAATAATCCTACTCACAATAGCGATTTAAGTAGAAATACCAGACGAATGCCTTAAAATATATCATCTGATCGATGTCTTGAGGTGTGGCAACCGTAGTATATGCAGAATAATTGACTTCGGTCCGTTGAATTATTCGTCAATTATTCCTTACGTATAAACTGTAAAATAAATACCTGATTATTTTTGTTATTAAAAAACAGTGCAGAATATATATATATATACTGTATATATATATATATATATATATATATATATATATATATATATACACATACACACACACACACATAAATAAAGGTACAAAATACAATTAAAATAATTATATAAAAATAAATCCGAAAAAAACCCCATCATAATAAAGAGTTTTTCAATGATTTATATACAAAAAATAAATAAAATAAAAAAATAAATCATTATACATTTTCATTAATGTTCCATGTATCCTTCTTGTGGCCCAGTTAGCTGAAGCCCTATGAATGAAGAATGGCTGATGCTCCACATTACTTTTCATGATGCTGTGTCAAGTTAAAAAATTTAAAAAAACTTGTGACAAGCAGTGCAGCAAATCAATATCAGATTTTTAAAAATCATTCAGATTAATTAGGGGTCAGGATAATTAACACATATATTGACAAGTGTATTAAAAGCAGCTATAAATGCACCTTATGTTCAATACTGTCAACACTCTGTCAAACTGCTAGAAAGCGTCCTGTGTGAGTGGTGACACTGTGTGTGTGTGTGTGTGAGTGAAAGAGTATCCAAGTTGGTGTCAGAGCAGATGACAACCAATGGGAGGACAGAGAAATGAGGTAAGAGGAAAGAGAGAATGTGCACCCATGCTCACAAAAACGTGTGGCCTTGTTTGATGTGACAAAAGAAAGCCCAGCGCAAGGGGATTGTGCCGGCCTGCCTTCATCTCCACTGCGTGGCTGCTTACTGGGAGACGGGCATCCAAAGCAAGAACACCACCTGCTGCCTTGCCTCGACTTATCCCCTTCTCTCCCTCCCTCAACAACGCAGGCTTTTCTTCTCCTCTGTCTGAACTGGAAAGTGTAATTGATTGCTTGGCATGTTGGTCACCTTATCAGTTCATTTCTGTGATACAGCTGTGTGGAGACTTCATTAGTTTCTAATAATTTGACTCAGCATGATTTCCTTATTAAACAAAACTAGAGGAGATGACACTGGTGGGCTGTGATCGAGGGGACAGGGGTTAGGAAATGACAATGTCCCCTGCTGGTCCGGAGAGAAAAACATTTAAATGTGCTTTTAGAAGTCTCCGCTTTTCTTTTAGGTCCTGCTGCTTGTGAACGACAAAGGGGGAAAATTAAATGGATAGTTCACTCAACAATTAAATTCTGTCTGCATTTAGTCACCCTCATGTCGTTCCAAACCTGTGGGACTTTTTCCCTTCGTATAACACAAAAGGAGATATTTAAGACTTTTTCATGCAATTAATGGGGACTGAAGCTTTCAGCCTTTAAAAAAGCACACAAAGCAGCATAAAGTATCATAAAAATTTAACTATGCACTATATTTCAATTATCAGGAAGCCATACAACAGATGGGCCATCCAATGGGCTGTTAACTACTGCAATTTTTTGTACATTTGTACAATTCAACAGATGCTACAAAATACATAAGAGTAAAATACAATACGAAATGTAGCTGCAATGTTATGCAATGTTAACTGAAACTGAAATGTTAACCGCTCAGATTTCAGAGACTTAAATTTCAATCACTTTCTGATACAGAATCATTAGCAAATTGGATTACCATTGAAGGGTTTTAAGATTAACAACTGAGGAACAAAAAACGCAGCAAAAACATCACAATCAACCTGATCAGTCTGATTTGTAAGCTAAACATTCAGGCTGGTTTTGTTAACTGAATTAATCAATTCATTGAAAAGATCTTCAACTCTCTTGAACATGTCCAGATTTTCAGACTTAAATTCCAGTTGGTTTCTTATACAGAGCTTTCATTTGGACAAATTTGAATATAGCACACAAGGTCGTATGGGCCATTTTATGATACTTTTACGGTGCTTTTGCATCCTTTTTGAAGCTTGAAAGCTTCATTGCCTGTTTATTGTAACAACACAAAAACATTGTTAAATATATCTCTGCAAGTCACACAGGTTTGAAACAACATGAGGGTGAGTAAATAATGAGAGAATTGACATTTTTAGGTGAACAGTCCCTTTACGTTTGAGGGAAATGATAAAAAGGTAGCAGCTACGGCTGTGTTTGTTATAAACAAAGATAGGTGTGACAAGAGACGAGACAAATAAAGCATGAAAAACAGACAGAATAAGCTTCCAAACTGATGAGTGCCATTTCTTTGAGGTGGCTTTATGAGACCCAGCTGAGATATAGAGGTTATGGTTTACTCAGCTCATCCTGAGAGAGTCTGGCTTTTTGTTTTGCTTCACTGAGGGGGAAACAGAGTTCAGACCCATTCTCCGTCTCCGCTCATAAACTGCGCTATAAAACCCTGAGTTATATTGAAGATCTAAACATGTGCCTTACTTTGCGACTACATTAACACTGAGCCTAGGCAAAACAGCTTGATGAGTATCTGACAAAACTCTCTAGTTCGTTAGCTTTAGCACTTTTCCAAGGCCGACGCCATAATTTATGCATGCACGTTAGAAATCCTGCAGCACTTGATAGCTGGATTCTTTTGGCTTCATCAATGAGGTCAGCATCTGAGGCATCGAATCTCATCTTACCCATAATGCCTGGATTAATTCTTTCCATAGAAAGTCTGGAACCAACATATTTCCCTGAAACTGCAGCACTGTAAAGCAATAGTTAGCAGATCTAAAGCACTGTAATCCCTCTCCATGGCATGTAATCTACTCATTAGACCTTCTAACCTCAAAACTACTGGAGGATAAATGCAACAGATGAGAACATAGCCATAACACAGGCCACAAGTGCTAAGAGTCATTTTCATTCAGGTGCTGTGGTAACCCAAAGCAATTTTAATGTCCCATTCTAAAAGCGTTTTACAGCTGCCTATATTGTAGAACCTAGTTTGCAAAGGGTCATTAGAAAATTTAGTCGTACACCATATGTGGTAAAATGGGAGACCACTTGATTTCCATTGAAGGGTTTTAAGGTTAATATAACTGTTGAGGAACAAAAACAAAAGCAGCAGAAACATTACAATCACTTGACAGACTGCAGATGGCAAAGCGTAAAGACTTTCTTTCTGCAGTCGTGTTGCATTCCTCACAATAGATAGCACTTATAGAAGCACAAACTCTTTGATTCTTTTTGAGCCTCACTGATTTTTCTCTTAAATAAAGATGTCAGAGGAGTGAATAAAGTTCGCCGGGTTTATTGGGTGAGAGAAAAGCAACGACCACATATACAGTGAGTATCAGATCGATATTCCCCTGCTAAAAGAGAAGGCTAACAGCTTTAAGTGCGTCCTCCCATCTTCTAGAGTCAAAGTTAAATATTCTGATACTTCTGATATTCTACTAACTACTAAATCAGAACAAATTGATATCAACATTATTATCACGCAGCCATAATGATGGTAGAATAGGCTATTCATTCTTTATAGATCATCTCCCTTAATGCTGCTCAGAGAATCACATCTTTAATTAATTAGCCCATTAAAGTCATCAGCAACTTCAATAAGTCAGAAAGAAATTAACACAGACTAAGAAAGTCTTGAATATTTCAACTATAGCAACATAACAGGGCAAAGATATATTAGTGAAGTAAACTTGGAATTGCTTAGGTCAATATGAAATCAAAACGGACCCCATTTACTTTCATAACACACATTCCTGTCTTATTGCAATTCATAGGTTCATGTTATAAGACAAAAAATTGTTGTCTTCATAACCTTAAATCAAAACGTAATAACTTGCTCTTCTGAAATGACTTTCCTTTTCCACTTATCTCACTTCATAGGGCTATTGAGTAATGTTAACCAACAACCAAACAGCTATTTAAGCATTACTTTCGGTGTAGCTCCATTTTGGGATGGTACGGCCACCAACAAAATAAATCATTAAAATCCTATTTCACTTGGAAATGCATCGCATTATGAAAGCAAATGGGTTGTGAACATCAATTCACAAACCTATAAAGATCCAACATTAAGAAATTTCTGGATCCTCAATACCACTTTTTATCCCACTGCAAACCTAACATGCTATTGAACACACTCTTAAAAATGTAAAGGTGCAAAAAAAAAAAAAAAAAAAAAGAATATTAATATTTACATTTAACTAAATTTATGATAATCATAGTTTGTTTTTTTTAAGTGTGTTGCTGAATCAGTGTTAATATTTATAAGTACCACGACTAAACTAATGTACAATTAAACCTGATATTTAAAAAAAAAAAAAGATTAATATTAATATTGCTTGAATAAATTTGAGAACAATTACTGGTGACGAGTATACGAATACAATGAAACAGTGATTAAAGTTTTCAGGTCTATAACAGCAGCTTCAATAAATAAAAATAATTATTTGCCATTGTATGCTCTGAATGAGTATTAGTATATCCAGTATGAATAATTATAAATGATCTGACTAAAAGCAGTGAGCCTGTTTGCAATGACTTAGACTAGAGACAAAATCACTACAGTATGTTTAAGTGAATACGTGAAGGGCATTGATAAAAACACAAAAACTGACCAATGGCTATAATTGTACATAGTAGCGCTTCAATATAATGCATATAATGAAGGCGCAGATACATAAATAAGTAACTGTAAGTACGAAGCTCAGATGCTGCAGACGCTCTGAGTAAACTCTGCCCAGTGGTGTTCAGCGTATGACATTTACACACAGGGTAAAGAAGTTTATTTTGGGCATGTGGCTTTCTAAGAATCTGTGCACACGGTCACTCTGCAGTGGGTTCTGGAGGCTTTAGCAGGAGCTGTTGTCTCTTTAAAGAGTATAGTGGTGATGGCCTCCAGGCAGGTGCTGTGACAGGCCTGAAGTGTGATTAAGGTTGAGACTTCATTGATGAAAGCCAGTGCAGCCAAAGTCACTAGGCAGAGTCTGGTGTAAATGTCAGCTCAAAAAAAAAATAAAAAATAAAAAAAATCAATATGGCCATATGAGTTCACAGACAAGCTGAATGGAAACGGCTGCAGCACCTGAAGTGAGTAAAGAGTTTTGTGGTGTTAGGGGTAAGTTATGATTCATGTCTAGTCATTTATGCCACTAATAAAAGCCATTCGGAGGATTAAAGCTCTATATTGAAATGTAATCTCACTAAACAGTTCTGGTGTATATTGCAGTTTATTCTTCATGTAAACTGATTATGTTGTAATTCAGTTCTGCAGACATTTTTTTTAAACTAAGCTTTTGCATAAATAACTCAGAATGCAGAATTTTTGCTAAATTTAAGAGAGCAACCTGGGAACGGGAAGTTCTCACCAAACAAGTGGCTCTCTACCAGTGAATGACTGCAGGATGACTTAAAAGTATTTAAATATTAAAATAATCTAACTGTAATCTAAATTAAAATGCTAAAAGCACAATCAAGATGTACTGCAATACAAAATCACATTTATTTTTATTTTACCTCAACTATTGTTGTTACTGTGAATACATAATACACATTCTGGAATCACAAAATAAACTGTGGTTAATTCATTTAATGTATAAAAAATTATTACATTAGTTTAATACATTAATAAAAAAACATTTTGAACACTTTGTCATTGAATTGACCATCTACTGACTTGAAGCCTTCAAGCCCACAAGGTTAAGAGCCTCTGTATTAAATCAAACTTAATTTTTAGGTAACACTCTATTTTACAGTGTTCTTGTTAAATGTTACATGTAATTAATACAGTAATACCTGTACATTATTCATAATTACAAGCAACTAAGCCTAAACCAAACCCTAATCCTAACCTTAACCCTATAGTAAATACATGATGTTAATTAATATTACTAGTAATTCATCATTACATAATTAAATGGTATAAGGAACACCTTAATATAAAGTTTATCCAATTTATCTCAGAATTGCTCATTTAAAAGCCTGTAAACTTACATAACACCAGTGTTCAGCTATGCACACTGCACTACAGAAAGCCAGAGGAGTCAAAACTGTCCCACTGAAGCATTTTAAACTATATCCACCAGAATAAATGCAATACATGGTGCCCACCCTGTAAGTGATGCACCTGGGCATGTGCCCAAATACCCATATGGTTCGTCCATCCTTGTTAATAGATGTAACATTTCAGCATACATTTCAAAGTGTATAATATTCCAATATCGCATCAAATGAAGGCTTCAGGCTGATGCACAAATGGCCACTAAACCCCTCATATCCACTGACCCCTGGAAAATACCCCTATTCCCAGACTGTATCTAATGTGCATTAATTACTGTAATCGCTTGGGATGGTACACATTCCCTTCCAAACCTTCTCTCCACTGACGTCTCAGTTTTCAAATCTGGCCAAAACGACACCCTACTGTTCGCAGCCAATGAAAAGACCAGGACGCAGCCAATGAAAAGACCAGGACGTCCCGTAATCCGCCCCCAGCTGGGCAAGAAAACATCCCCTCATCATTCCCTTCCCTAGCCTGGGCTGAATCCTCTGCTCTGTGGTAAATGTCAGTGCGCACAGAGGGCGTAGCAGGAGTGACCCAGGCCTGGTCACAGTGAGAGTCTGCAGCGGAATCAATCAGTCGGCCGTCCAAACAGCTGCATCTGGCTTGCCAGTGGGAGAAGCAGCCTGCACAACCATCTGGAATCTGGACACACTACACCTGCTGGGCCAATGAATAAGGGCTGGTGCATAAGCAGAAGAAAAGAAAAAAAGCCAGGCACTGGGCACAGAAAACAGATACTCAATCTTGGATGGTATCTGCATTGTTGCTGTAATTTAGAAGGCAGGGCTGACAGGGTTCACAATTGTGGTTCCAACTCCAGATGTGTAAACACAATGCACCACCGAGGGATCCTGGCCTTTGATTCAGACTCAGTTTAGCAGTAATAAACTGCTCGTCTACAGCAATAGATCATAACATTTCTTTTCAAACTAACTCATAGCTTTTCTAACTTTTGCAACATAGAGACAAAAACGTTCCAGAAAACTATCTTGCATGCATTGGAACACAAACTTGGGTCTCCTGAGCTTCCAAACTATTGGAAAATTATAAACATAAAGGATCTACCTTAAAGCAAAACCACTGCAGTGTGAATGAAGGGCACATCAGGAGAGAGCAAAAGAAAACAACAGTATTTACCTTAAGACATTACCATTCAGCTGGGCTAAACAGCTGGCGCTTAGCTACTCTGTTTAAAGGGCAGAGAGCAGACCTTGGATGACTAAGCAGATCACTGGGGTCATAAACATTCTGAATGCTAAAAAAGGGGCTCCAAGAGCCAGACTAGTTTCCTGATTCAGCTTTAGACTGTCTAATGTATATAATGGCTCCAATCTATATCAACGTGGTATAAAAGAGAGCAACTGTATTCCGTATTTTCCAACCAGCTACAGTGACCAAGAATAAACCATGCTCACTAATATCCTAAAACCCTTTTTATAAAGGACATTCAAGCTTGTTTCATTATGCTACCCAAGTAAAACGCATGAACTCACTTAGCTGGGAATAATTTGAATTTAAATGAGTTTAATCTTTTTTCTAGATGCTGATCACCCAACCTTAGAACATTACAACTGTAGTAATGTGAACAGAATATGGTTAAAAGTGCTAAAAACATAATCTAAGCATATCAAAATGATTTTGATGGCTGAATGATATTTTGCCATGACATTTAAGTAACTCCAGTGACAGTGACTCAATATTGTAGCTTCACTTTCTTTGATACTTGCTGAATCTGTCTCTGGGTCAGTAAGGTCATCTACATCAGAACTGAGGTGGTGACAATTCGCTCACAACAATTGTGCCATCAACTCATATAGCATTGCAACACCCCAGGATGAGTATTAAGGGTCAAAGGGTGCCATCCAATACGCGGATAAGCAACTACAAAGGAGTCCCAAAGTCAGGTTTCTGTTTTCATCACCTTCACCAGGGCCGTGGCGGAGAGGAATGGACAAGATTAGCCAGCAAAGCTAGCAATAACTCACATACTCCCAAACAACCTTCCCCTGGAGCTAAGCCCTTCCACAGTAGTGTTTGAAAGCAAGATATGGTCGGCGTGAGCGATTGCGTCCTTTTTCCCGATTATCTGCTCAAGTCTCGCCGTCAAATCCAACCACGGTCACACCATCCATCAGTTTAAAGGGCAAAGTTGCCAATAAGCCCTCCAACCCATGAAGCAGCCCTCCTTCTTCCTTTCACCGAGATTCAATAGTGGATTGAGAGTGGAAAAGAAAGATTTCTTCAGACATTTTGAGGGAGCAGATCAAACTACTGGGCGATATTCATGGGGGAGCTGCAAAGATATCGAACCAGACGTCCACTTTTTCAACTTCTTTCTATAGGCCCAATATTTCGCTGCTGACATGGTATTTGCTTTATCCCCCTTCCTGGGAGGCCCAAGCGGTCTATGCTTTCTGAAAAATGTTGTAGCGTTCTACCCCTGGCTACCGCATTGAGTGATTCACGGGAATTTACCAGAGAAGTCAAATGGTTTGGCTTCTTGTCTTAGCTTGTAAACAGCACTTACTCGTCTCCTGATATTTGGACTTCAAACCTTTTTCCCTCTCTGGTAAAATTCTGTGATTTCATCTAACGGATCTCTTCCTCTTGCTTGCCTTTTGTGTTTTAAACCTTTCCAATTAATGACGTGTTCCGAAGGAGCATAAAATTCCTCCCTGTCAACAATGCCAATGAGATGCTTAAGCCAAGCTCAAAGGAACACAACTGGAGGTACAAAAGAAATATGCAAATGAAGTGTCTTTTCAGATCATTTGATACATCTGCACGTTTGATCTGGATCCTTTCATTACCCCATGTCTATTCGTCTACAGTTCTCCTACTGTTAAAACTCCCACTGTTGGCATGATTAATGACAACAGAGGCCGTGTGCCCGTGTTTTTCCCCCCTCAGAATCAAACTCTTTAATACCATTTATAAGCACGTTAAAAGGCCACTGAACGAGCTGTGAAAGGTTCCTCCTGTTTTCCTTTTTTTTTATCATCTCCAGAGGGGAAAGCAGAAAAATCCATTTTGTCCAAATCAATATTTACTCCTGATGCTGTCTTCTCCCAAAATAATCGACAGCTGGTCTTTTGTTCAACCCCCAAAGAAAGTAAAAAGCAACTTAAAGGTTACCACAGTAGAGTAAGTTTTAAAAGCAGAAGGGAAACAGGAAAAACAAGGGTAATGATTATAATTTACCTCTCGCACATCCCCTGAGCTTTGCTGTTCATCTCTATAATGTTGTGAACCAAAAAAGCAGCTGAACTTCTGTAAATGGCGAGACATTATGTAAAAAGCCATCTGTTTTGACTGAACAATTGGCTTTCTTTCAGTTCATCAGTGTGAATTTGAATTGATTGATTGATCTAGCGGTCAATTCATTTTAATTATTTATTTCTACTTCCTTATATTTAAATTGCAATTCAGCATCATTTAACCTCAGCTTTCAATTTAGTGGATTTTAACTTCAGAAGTTTTTGGAATTTCAAATTCATTTTTTTTAGGCATTCAGTACTAAATGTTGCACATCTCTGTTAACATGGCTTAGAAATATTGAAATAATGGAGTTCTAACATCTCTGGTCATGTAGTATCAGACATAACATTTTGTGTAATGTCTGATACCACTTTCATCATGTTACATATGAAGTATGCAGACTGACCCATATGACCCAACTACAGTAACAAGAAATACTCAAATAATCAATAGCATCATTCTAGTTGGCATCAAACATTCAAACAATCTTTCTGCACATGCATACACTACAATTTAAATGATTCTGATTGTAACATTTTATAAAACCTTAACTGTCTTACCTTCTGCTAATGCTTCTGTTTAAAACATTAGAAAACCTCTCTGTTCCATTCATGTTAAATGCTGATAACTGCGAAGCCAAACCATTGCAGAATAGTTTATACTGTAGAACAGAACACCACTGAACAATCGTTTCATTATTACCAACCATTCGAAAGCTTTTCTGCTCCACTGCCCTCTGAATATATTACTATACATCTCATAATACGAAATGAATACATTACATACTCGCTCAATGAAGTAAGAACTTCATTATCAATCAATGGAAAAACAGCTGCACACCTGCACATCGAAGAAACAAATTGCCTTTTTACAAGTCTCCACTATTAATAGCCAAATTTATAATTTGACAATGTTAAAAGAAACAAAATGATTTCATTCTGTCTGTTGACCTCATTGAAAGAAAATTCAGCTAGTAAAAGGAATTATTAAATATATTGCATCAAATTGTATTTAGCTGTACATTTCTTACTCCAAGCATGGTATCTATTAGCCAAACTGAGAAAGTTTAATCTCAAACTACTATCAATTCACCCCGCAGGCATGTCACTTCCTCTCTTTTTCAACTTGTTCTAATCTCAGATAATCATTGCTAACATGAGTGGATTTCTTTTAGTGGGGGGGAGAAAAAAAACAGGCTGGAATAGAATAAGAGAAAGATTCTGCCAAGTAAGATAAGTAGCAAAAAAAAAAAAAAAAAAAAAAAAATGGAAGATAATTTTACAATATTGTCACTTTCAGTTGTCATAGTACAAGAGATCCGACAAGAGGAGATTGACAATTATGTGCCATGTAGAGAAAAGTGACAGACATATGGGTGAAGGTTCTTAGATAATGCAGGAAAAACAGTGTTGAGACAAGCAGATGTGGGGAGGGAGTCTGTCTCTTAGGATTATATTTAAAAATAACAAAGAAAGACGTGATATTGATGCTGAGGAAACGGAGAAAATTTCACTACAATGTTAGCCAGGAATAGGTTGGTGAGATCAGGCTGGCAGCTTAAAATTTCTAGGCCGTTTCAAAGGTGTTGGGACTCCTATTTTGGCCATTGTGCGGTCTGTCTCGTATCACGTAGGACTTGATTACCTGTCTATCATGACCGTGTTACAATTCAGTCTCTCATTTCTGACAAATAACTCAATTTCTTGCACGCTCAGAATGGCAAAAACCATTTTGTGTTATTTGGTTGAGAGTATTACGCTATGAGAACACAAAGCAATGCCGGAATCAACTTTCCTTCAGTGCGGCAGACAAGCTATTGCAGCATTTGACACTTTATTGAATGAAGTTATGCTTACATATTTTTGCCGTTTTAACATTGCGGTTTTTGAAGCAAGACCTTTAAAACCTTATATCAGGAAAAAACCCACTGCATCAGACAAAACAGCCATGAAAACACACAACAGAACAAAACGGGAAGCACAATGTGAATTATTCTGAGAATAACACAGTAAAGACATGGGAAGTTTCAAGGTGATTCAGCACAATGTTGTAGATAGCTTGGCAACTGCAGAGGCATAAATGTGGAATAATGGATTTATGATTACGGTTATAGAATAAGTTATTAGCTAATTATTGCAATTAATGGCCTGTTTTTTATTTATTTTATTTTAGTCAATTTAGTGCTTTATTCAAAGCAAATCTCCACTCAAATCAGACATTTTGTGCTTCATCAGAAATACCTCTAATGTATGTAGACACAGAGACAGATATAAATAGTGAATGGTGTGAAGCACAGAGCAGAGTTGAGTGACTACCTAGAACGAGCTACGTTTTATTATTTTTTTAAATATATATTTTCATAAGTCAGAGCATCTGTGTTTTTTATCACTTCAAGATCACTCTGTTACCACTCCATCATGAGCACAACACGATAACAGCCCATAATGTAACTGCACGACAGCAAGAATTCATTATGTGTTAAACAGTGCAAATAGCAGTCAGAATGAAAGACATATGGAATTTGTGAAATGTTAATGAAAAGACAAATCACAGACACAGAAAGTGAACATGACGGCGGCATTTAAAATTTTAAAAACATTAAACCCGTCCAAAAGCAGTAAAACCTGAGCTCTGTTTCTTGACGCTACATTAATTTGACCAGATCTGACTTTGTTAGGTTAGATTGGTTATTGCATTTCGGTAGGAACACGTTTGAGCCTCAGAGGGACTCTTGAACTTTCTTGCCTGTGTGAAGGTTTGTGAAAGCATAGGGTTTAATGATCCATGAGCATCGGATGCAGGTTTCTGGGTGTGGGGCATTGAAATGATGGATTGATCTGGATATTTACTCATTCAAGCTGCTGAAACGTGCCGGTTCATGCGGCGGTGAAAGAGAGAAATGCATTTGTCCCTCTGCCACGTCTTCACCTATTTCTAAACCATCTCTCCAGCTCAAGACAGAAGTCTCGATCTGTGCCATGCTGCCTAACCACAAATATACCGTCTAATAAAACTGCAGCAACCACTTATCCATCATGGTGTAAAACTCCCTAGAGATATGCTGAACTCATCTCTGAAAGTTTTACTTCATAATGCCTCTAATCTTCCTCCATTTACTGGACGCCATACACCGTAGGTACCTGAGCTCGGTGCATTAAGCAGAACAATTTTCTCTTTAATGGAACATGATGAACCATGGGAAGAATGGACAAAGAAACGAAATGCACTGCTCTTTGCAGAGTAAAAAAAAAAGACAAAAATGAACTGAATGTGAACTGCATTGAAGAAAAATAATGGATTTTGTTCATAAAGACATTTAGATAAATGCTGCAGATAAGCTGCATGGTAAGACAAATATGTAAACACGTTAAGAGACCTGTGCAATGAATAGAATAAGAGAGAAACACACATGTATAGCTATGAAAATGAGCACATGGGAGGAAATGGAGCTGGTTGTTACTTAATATACAGTGAGTACTTTTAGAGTAGACTTTTTATAGGAATAGTTCACCCCCAAAAAACAGAATGGGGGGCAGTCGTGGCCTAATGGATAGAGAGTCGGACTTGTAACCTGAAGGTCGTGGGTTTGAGTCTCAGGTCCGGCAGGAATTGTTGGTGGGGGGAGTGAATATCCAGCGCTCTCTCCACCTTTAATACCACGACTGAGGTGAGACCCTTGAGCAAGGCACCGCAGCATTGGCTGCCCACTGCTCCGGGTGTGTGTTCACTGATATGTGTGTGCACTTGGATGGGTTAAATGCAGAGCACAAATTCCGAGTATGGGTCACCATACTTGGCAACACGTCACTTCACTTCACTTCATTTACCCACCCTCATGGCACTGCAAAACTTTTGTAGAACACAAAAGAAGATATTTTGGAAAATGTTTGATGGCCATACAATGTAATGGCAACCAATACAGTTTGGTTACTAACATTCTTCAAAGTTTCTTCTTAATTGGTGTTCAAAAGAAAAGAAGTCTTACAGGTGAGTACAGAATTTTCATTTTTGGGTCAAATATGCCTTTTAAGTCAGTTTTAATGGAAAGACATAAACCTTAAAAGAATTGGGTATGGAAACAAGCCATTAAATAGGCCTGATATCTTTAAGCAAATATTTAACTGACAACAATAAATGTAATGGTAAACCACGAAATTCATGAAAAAAGGTTATATACAGAAATATCAAATGGTTGTTGTGACCAGCAGAGATTTTAATTAATAAGCTAAGTGCATGACAACATCTAAAACTCAAGTGACAAGTTGCCCTGATTTGATATCTAAATATCACTTGTCTAGGAGCAGAGTTTAATCTTTCATTTAAAATGCAGTGATTTTATAGTTATTCTTTTGCGTGAATCTGTTTTAGTTTGGTTTAAATGTGCCTACTCCTTTACCAAAAGGCTGAAGCAAAAATATGATACTTTTTGTACTTCCTTTGGAGCATAAAATTCACAAAATTACTCTAATTTGAGGCCACTTTGTACAGGCAAACCACTGCTAGAAATACCAGAAAGTGTGTAATTGGACTTTTGACTCGAAACCTTACAGTTACTTAAGCCCTTGTAAAAATTGTATCATATGAAAACAGTCTCTGGCATCTCTACTATATACTGCTCTTGTTTTATATAAAAGTTAATTACTGTAGACTGACCCTAACTCAAAGCCTAGTCCTACACCTAAAAGAAAACGTTTTGCATGCTTACAACAAAGAGGCTTAGTTTATGAACTGTTTTTCCAATTGAGGACATGCCCAGACATCCCAAAAGGAACGTTTTGTAAGATTATTCAACTTCTGGGGACAATTTTGTCCCCTAAGTACATCTAAGTAGCCTACACACGTTAAAAAAGTGGAGCTCAAGGGCTCAAGGCCAAAGATCAACGATTACTGTGATGATAAACTAGCTTTATTTAGACTCTGAATCAATATCAATCAGATACAAACTGTTCAATTTACACAGTCATAAATCTCTGTCATATCTTCTTTCACATTCACTTTCGATTAACTCTCAGGCCTGCCCTACAGCAAAACAAACTATGATACAAGAGCCATAAGACTCAAGTTTGTTTTTGTCCCATGAGAAATGCAATTGCAGAGTGAGGGATACAAATAACTCTTTTGAAATCTAATTTTTCCATCCCCAAAAACACCATGTGGATGGAGCCTGACAGACATCACAAGGGGAGACTCCTCACGGTACCACTCTGGGACAGCCTTTCCTTCCCGCACACGCTTCCAGAATGTTAAACAGGGAGGGAGAAAGACAGTCAGCCTGCTTTCCAGGGTCTCTAAGTTAATGCTGTGCCTCAAACCACTATGTACAGTCTGTGCAAAGGCAAACAGTAACTTTATAAATAATACATGATGCTTAACAGACCATTAGTTGATGCATATTCAAATAGAAAAAAAATATCATGAAACTTTGATTCTTATATTTAAGTAAGTCTTGGGTTGTTAAGATTTTTAATGCTTTTTAAAAGTCTCCTAGGCTCACCAAGGTTGTGTGAATTTGATCAAACCTACAGTAAAAATAGAAATATTGTGAAATATTATTACAATTTCTTCTATTGTGATACAATTAAAAATGTAATTCATGATGGCAAAGCTGAATTTTCAGTGGACATTACTCTAGTCTTTATTATCACATTATTCTTCAGGAATCTGATATGCTGAATTGCTACTCAAGAAATATTTCTTATAATTGTAATTTTTTAAAGATTGATAAATTGATCATTAAATATTTATACACTGATACTTATAAATGGAAATGTAAAAAGAATGGCATTTATTTAAAATTAAAATCCTGTAACAATATAAGTTTTTATGACTTTTGATCAATTTAATGCATCCTTTCTGAATAAAAGTATTAATTTCTTTACCGACTATGTCACCTGACTGATATTAAGGGATGACATTTTATGAAGGTGATACAAAAGAAATTCACAATTAATCCACCTATATTTTGTTTTGTATTTATCTGAAATTGATTATACAATTATAGACAAGAGTGAAAAAATGTAACCAAATAATGGAGCAGCTGTCTCAAGCAAACACACCAAAAAGTAGAAAATGTGTGCATACGCTATTTTTGTCAGTCCAAAAGTGAGGAACTGATTATTAAAAAACTAGAATACACAGTTTTGCTCACATATATCAATTTAAGTTCCTAAAATAGAGGATTTTTCAAAGATGCGATGCTATGAACCTTGCCAACTTTGCCAAATCCAGTATAGTTTAGTTTCCTCCTCAAAAGCTGATACCTTGTAAACACGACTCTGTTTCCAAGCGGACTAATAATAGTTTTTCTCCTACTTCGAAAAGTTGCGCAAAGCCAGCCAAACAAGTTGCCATTTTGAGACATGTTTGTGTGCAACAGAACAGGCCGTGGGTGATTTGAAGGCGTGCTGTACGAACCTGAAACTATTAAATAAATAATTTAGGGATCTAAAATATATGCATCTCTTTGATTATGATTTCCTCAAACTAAGACAACCAGACAGAACAAGGAACAAGGAAGCTCATCAGCATTTGCAGATAAGACTCAAACTCAACAACAGAATGTTTAAATTCAAATAAGCCAAGTATTTAAAGAAGCGCATGTTAATATACTCTCCAAAGATATGATGAAATCATGCTGACTGTATGTTGGATACAAAATGCATCAGAATGGCAGACTACATGCACTCTCTCAGCAAAACTCACCACAGCAAATCAAGTCGGTGTGCTGTCTGTCCACCCCCAAACAATCCCCAACCTGAAGTCACATAAACTGCACAGTAAGCAGAAGTTGTCAAGGTGAACATATTTTGTGCTTCTAAACTTCCTGTTTGTACGTGTGCAAGTTTGGTGGGAACAGCTCGGCGCAGTTGGATGGCAGAGAGGGCGGTCGCCATTATTCTAACGCGACGTTTAGCTGCCTGTCCCTAATTCCATTTCTGGCCCGGTGTCATTCCAAGACGGAATATAACCAATTCCCAAGAGCAAATTGAAGAGCCATCAATTGTGCGAGGGCTGCATTGTCGCGCACACCGAGAGGAGGGGGAGCTGCGGGCCAAGGGAGAGGATATGCAGGTCAGACACTATTCTATACCCTCACAATAAATCTGATTTAATATCCATTGTCCCACCAACCTCAGGGGCGAGACGGAGGCAGGAGGAACCTGGTATAAATAAGAAGTGAAGGAAACAGAATGGATATTGGTGGCATTGTTGTATTAAATCAGAATAATAAAACCATGCATGCACAAACAGGATTTAATAGAGACGTCCGGCTCGGCACACTCCAGAGACGAGCCCGGCGGAGACACAGGACGCAGCTGCAGCAGACGTTCTTAATCAAACCGAAATGAGCGGCAGCTCTGGTGTTTAACGAAAGGGCTTGTAACAACAGACCCTGGACCTGCGTGTTGAGTCAAGTGTTAAGCACCGTCTGTGTCGAACACGCGGGAATCTGAACTGGGGTCTGTGAAATGTCAGAATCTTTTAGTTGAGTCACGAAAGTGGATTATGATGGGAGGGTGGATGGCGTGCTGTTCAAACTACTCTTGGCTGGTATTTACATGGCTGTTGGAGGGGGTAATTGGACCCCTGCTCTTTTGACCTTATCCAAAGTCAAACAGAGATTCCAAAAGACTTTAACTGCTTTCCACAATGAAATCAGTTGATCCAAACAATCATATGTCAGAAAGAAAGTCAATATAATGGCAGCAGGACAAAGTACAACCTCTGGCTGCTACGACAGTATACGATCGAAGCTTGGTTTTTACATGATAAAAAAATATTTCAAAGATAATTTCAACTTATCTCATAATTTTAGTTCTCACAATTCTTAGAAACATGTCATAATTGCAAGATATAAATGTAAAATCTGAGAAGAAAAGTCAAAATTACAAGATATTGTTCAGTTGGAATGTTGAAAAAAGTCCAAATTGTGAGATTAAAACCTATAATTATCTTTCTATTTATTTATTCTGTGGCAAAAAACCCAAAACAGCTAGACATAAACTCGAGTTTATATTTACTTGAGGGAAACAAGCTTCCATAAAATACACTGATAAAATAAAATAAAAGATCAAATATAAAATAAAATAAAATGACACTTTTAAGTTTAATGACAAGTTTAAACGAAGTGTCCAAATACTTTTTGGTGCCACTGTACATTTATACATGCAATCAAAGCTTGTTTATACACATTCTATAGGCCTTTCTTGACAAATGTTGAATAAAAATTGGCCTTCTCGCTTTGTAATGGGAAAGAATTATTCACCGGGCCACCTGTGGTGTTCATATAATTACTGTGCTTCCCAACATGGTTCTTCAATCAAACCGAGAGCCACAGATATGCACAGCATGTTTAATTGACAAAGCATGTCTTCAGCAGCTGTAAAGTAGCACTTCTCTATTATCGCAGGTGTGTATGGAGATTGTCTTGTTAGATAACGCCTTCACTTTCTGCCCATGCTATTTGTCTTCTTAGGAGGAGAAAGTCAAGAGCACTCAGCTTTGCGGTCTGTATAAGAAAAAAACTGTGTGATGTTGTGCTGAAGTATTGAGTGAACTGTGTGGCATTCGAGCAGATACTGTATCTAGCTATACACTAAATTATGTATGCATGCACAGGCACAGACCCATGTGTGCATAATTCTGTAGACAAAAAAAAAAAAAAAAGTATACTAGAAGAAAAAAGGCTGAACTGCTGTATATTCACTACAATCTGCAGTTCTGCCTAATGGCATAATTCATCCAATACACAAAACTGTAGTCTAAAAGAAATAAAAGAAATACCAGCGATTGCTCTGATAAAGCTGTACTTAAAACTTACATTTCATTTTGCAGAATGAAAAACACACACGTACGTTTCAATGTCAAAGATGCATCCTGCTGACTTTTAAGAAAACCAGCACAGCTAGTCATTAGCGCATGTTTTGGATGTTGATATCCACTCCAGGCTTCTTAATGATTAAAAATACATTTGTCAGCCAGCTTCATCACCTTGTGAAACTATAGATGTGCAATTTTTCTTTTAGAAATTAGTTATTTTATTTATCAAGGATGCATTAAATTGATCAAAAGTAAAAGTACACTTTCAGTGTAAGAAAAAAAACAACAACAAAAAAAAAAGTACGAATTAAATGTTGTTTATATTGTTAAAAAAAAAAAAAAAAAATTAAATATTTAAACTTTCTATTCGCAGAAAAACCTTAAGCGGCACAACTGTTTTACCGGGCATCGCTAATGCTAACTAAAACACCACCACTAACCACTAACCCTAATACACCACCAATTAAAAAAGAAATGTATAAAAATATATATATATATATATATATATATATATATATATATAGAGGAACTAGTCAAACCACCATAACCGAAACCAGCACAAACCAAACCCTAACAAATTCATGCTGGTCTAAGCTAGTCTTTTCAATAATCTTTGCATAAAAGGCATACAATATCACAGAAATGGTTCCTGCAAACCTTGCTGAAGTCAACTGGACATGCTCTCTAACCAATGACCATTGATCAGACCTGCTGAGGAATAAAGAAATATCAGTCCTCGCTTTTAAGAATCTAAAGAGAAAGAGAAGGACCCCAGAGTGTGAAGACTATCTTTACTTCTGCGGTGATGATTGTATTATGTGTTGTGTGTGTTTTTAGCTTGCTGAGAGGACAAGGCCCTTGGGAGATTAATGAACCGGGCAGCAATCTCTGGCAGAGGTCACCCGGCCCTGGCATGCTGTGCATAAGGGCTCTACACTTGTCAAAACTCAAGTGCAGATGTAGCCACAGAGAGATAACAGAAGCGATCGGGAGTAAGCATAGTGAAACGACAGTCCACACAGGCTTTTTTCAGTCAGAGATAAGAGAGGCTTACTTTTCATGTTTTGGGAAACACAAATATGACTAAGGCCAGAAACATACTCTGGACAACCCTTGTGAAAATTAACCATAGTTTTACTACAACTAAATCAAAAAAAAAAAAAGAAAAAGGTAGTTAAACCATGGTAACCACAAAATTAGCCATGGTTTTGCTACACTAACCATTGTTTAACCATGGTATTTGCAGTAAAACTGTGGTTATACAAATAGTAATCAATCTACCAAGAAACATGGTTATTACACTTTTCCTATAATAAAACCATAGTTAATTTTTGTGAGAGAAGTAAACAGCAATGTGTGGTTTAGCATCACTGTGGTGGTAACAAGCTATACAAGTAAAATACAGTTATACTTAAAGGTGCTTTTTAAGCTATCTCAATCATTTTGCTATAACTTTAGCCATTTTGCTAACTTCAAAAGCAGGCCCTCTCTTAAAAAAAAAACAATTTGCAATACGGTTCCATTTGTTAACATTAACCACATTAGTTAACAAGAACTAACAATGAAAATACTACAATTCTAAAGCATTTAATAATCTTAGTTAAAGTTAATTTCAACATCAAAAGTTCGTATTAATATTATTAATGGACTGGAGCTAAAATGAACTAACAATGAACGGTTGCATTCTTATTAGCTAACTTAAAGAATAAATACTGTAACAAATATTGCTTTTTGTTAATGTTAGTTGGGTTGACTGATTTTCGGTTCCGATATTAAGCATTTTTATGGTTATCAGTCATTTTCAAAACCGATCTGATAAAACAATTTAAAAGTATTTAAAGAAAGTTTTTGTTAGAGCCATTGTTATTCTTAATTTTGAAATTAATTTTCATTTTAACACTAGAAATATATACATTATATCGGTTCATAATATCGGTTATCGGTCCACCTGATCTGTAATAATTGGTATCGGCCCTGAAAAACACATATCGGTCGACCCCTGGTTAATGCTAATATTAGTAACATTATTGTAAAGTGTTACCAAAATTTCACCCTCCACAAACATGTCAATATACTCAAATGTACAAAATGATTCACAGGCAGCTGTACCTGTTTACAGAGCCTAAGGTTGACATTCAATACTAGGAATTTACTGTACAAAACACATACACAATTACAGAGACTTTATAAACTTTACATATCATGCTGAACAAACTTCTCATTATACTGTTGCTCAACCAGACGACCTGAAAGAGAAAAGCGACTGTGGAAGAAGAGTTAATGCTAACCTCCCTTGTAGCAATGCAAAAAAAGCAACAGCATTTGGAACGCAAAGATGCCTGTAATTGAGCTAGCGTAGCTAGAAGCATTTGTGTTCATATTCTTGCGGAGAGCATGTTTTCAGCCTTAGGGTGAGTTATATGTTGAGTGAGTACAAAATCTATTCCTTCTGAAGCTATTTTCTGGCACATGAAATGCTTGGATGGCACTATCAAAAAGTTTATTTAGATATAAACAAGCTAGTTTGCGCCAAAAAGCATTGCTGAACTTGCAATGCTGGAAGAACTGTGTTTCCGGGCACCCTCGAGAGAGTGTCCTTCCTCTATACAGCAAGTTTGACTGGAGGGGGAGCAAAAAATACATGAATCACAAATGCCTCAGGGTTTTCAATAGCACTTTTTTCTGGACAAAGGGGAGGGGATTCTTAATTGCAGGGCTTCCCGATATGGGCTAAAAGGGAAATGTAATTAAAAGAGTGCAGCCTTCTGAACGAAGACAGTAATTAGAACGAGCGCACGTTACAAGAGAAAGGGCTGATTGCGGCTACAACACCGATTTCCATCCGGTCTGCTGATGGTGACCTTCATACTTCCCTGTGTCTGTTCACTGAAAACAGGAGCATGTCGATACTTAGCCCTTCCACTCTGTCTCCCTCCACTACTCTTAATTACAGCCATTCAAGCAATCAAGGCCTTGATTATGGTCAGAGCTCCAAAGTGCGCACTCATTGATGCCGAATGTGTGCACAACAATACCTGTAGCTGGGGTCCAAAGTACTCCAGGTAATGTGTATAATTGTACACAACATACACTACTGGTCAAATCTCAATATAAATTTTTAAGGACGCTTTGATGAAATAGCTCAAGTTCAAAAGAACAGCATTTTTTGCAAAAGGAATATTTTGTTACATTATAAATGATTTTACTGTCACTTAATAGATTCAGATCATCAAACAAATTTTAATATTACACAAAGATAATGCAAGTAAATAAATACAAAATGCAGTTTTTAAATGATGAATTCATTTATTAAGGGAAAAAAGATGTCCAAACCTACCTGGCCCTACGTGAAAAAGTAATTGCCCCCAAATCTAATAACTGGTTGTGCCTGCTGGTGTACACCACGGTTGCATTTTTGAGCATTAGAGACTTCTTTCAAAATATTAAAAAAATCTTAATCATTCCAAATTTTTGACCCATAGTGTAAACATATTACAACTTGCATCTGCACAAAACTTTTATGAATATGATATGGCTAAAAATACTGACTGAACTGAAGGAAAAAGAACATGAGATATCTTTGTCAAAGACAAAAACTACGACAAATAGTAAAAAAATATCACATTGTTATGTTTCTGACTTGAATGCGTGACATGTCGTAATAACAAATGCCTGATTTAGATGATTTAAAAGTTTCTCAGGTGCACTTAAAGGCAGCATATGCTTCAGATCACCTCTCCACACCAGGATCACTGACTGGTGCAGTTGCCCCATGCTGGTCTGGAGGACGTGGGGTTGATATACTACTAGTTTGTTGCCTGGAAGAGGTGCTGTATGGAATAATAAATCTGAACAAATCACTAACTCAGTATTGATGTAAAGCACAATATATGACTGAAAGGACTACAGACAACACGTACCCACCCCCATGCTGCAATCGCTAGTTTTCTCTTCATTTTTTTTTTTTTTCAGATTATAACGCAAGTAAGGAATGAGTCAATTCACCAATCAATGCTGTTTTACACGTTCACTATTTCCTCACAGTGGCGGCACAAATGAAGTCCACAGGGAATGGAAGAATCTATTTCTCCTACCCTTCTCACTGTTCCGAAAACCTCTGTCACCACCCCAGGGGGTTTGCGAAGGAGGCGCTGGCGGGAAACAGTGTAGAATGTACGAAATATTGATCCCCCTTGAAAATGTGGCCTGTCCTCTTCATCTAACCTTGAGAACCCCCCTCTGTTCAATATATTGCGATGCCTAACGCTACAACTTTAGCTTCACGCCATGCACTTCACACTCCAAAACATTTCCACACTGCTATTGATACAGAGAATCCAATCTCATCTCACGTATTTGTGTCTTTCAAATTCGTTTAATGAAATTCAAATAACCCAGAGGGGGGGGAAAAAAAATCTGCGGTATTTACTGCCCAATAGGCAGTTTGTTCCTATTTATCTAGCTGCTGTTGTGCTGGGAGACTGACATATCAGGCGCCGTAGGTGCTGTCATACATACTAAACTACGAGGTCACTATGCCACGAAATAATTCATCATGTACACATACACAGATGTACAGTGAGCAGTCATCTGCGTGTGTGCGTGCCTGAGTCGAGTACAAATGTATCACCAAGTAAACGCTTTTGGTTGTGATGAACCACAGACTTGTTAGGATGGTGGATGTGTTCCCAAACAGCCACCAAAATCCGAGCACCTGCGCATAGACAAAACTTTTAAAGGAGGGACACTTTGAGTAATGACTTTTCGGCTGGCTCTCTCTCTCCTCTAATAGCCTTATCGTCTAAATCCCTGCTGGTGCAAAGGGAAGCAGTGTGAGATTTTATTTCCTCTTGTTACTGCTCTCTGGAGAAGACAGCCCTTCCGTAAAGGCAATTGTGATGAACAGGGACTCTCTGGGTATACTTCTAGTTGCACAGCAAGGGTCGCATACGAGACCTTATCTCTGGTAGCCAACCGCTGAGAATAAAACATGATGGATGACATAAGCTGTCTTTGAATACCTTTCTACACCTCTTTGAAATGCGGAGCTTCCGTCGTCTGACACCGAACGAGCATCCTGTATGATAGAGCCATGATCAAAACAAAAAGTGAAAGAAAGAGAAGGAGATGGAAACAGTCACTTTCACCCGTTATGTGCCCAAGAGCGATCAAATGCCCTGATTTAGGAGAGCAGAATTAGCATGATAGAAGTTTTACACATACATAATATGGCTAAAAGGGGAAGTCGTGGCCTAATGGTTAGAGAGTCGGATTCGTAACCCATACCGGCAGGAATTGTAGGTAGGGGGAGTAAATGACCAGAGCTCTCTTCCACCTTCAATATCACAACTGAGGTGAGACCCTGATGCACGTGAACACCGAATTCCATTCACTTCCGTGTCTATTTGTGCCTGAAATGACACATATGCACGAAATGTCAAAATGTATGTCTCTGCAAGTATCCTTGTAAACACAGTTGCTTATGGCTTACTGTAGGTGAAGGTAAACAATTGAAAGAAAAAGGATGTGTAACAGAATATTGGTTGACAGCAGTTTTATGTTCCTGAGGCTTTCTGTGTCATGAATATCCTTCCTTTCCTTTCCTAACCTAAGTATGTACACCTTATATTTAACAAATTTGCCAATGACCAAACAACATACAAGTAATTCTAGATAATTTTCTTATCCTATAGAGATCCTACAGAATCCTTAAAGGGATAGTTCACCCAAAAATAAAAATTTGATGTTTATCTACTTACCCCAAGGGCATCCAAGATGTAGGTGACTTTGTGTTCTACTGATGAAACAAACTAAGATTTTTAACTCAAAACATTGCAGTATGTCAGTGATATAATGTCAGTCAATGGTACCCACGGCTTTGAGAGAAAAAAAAACATACACAGAGAAAACCAAATTAAACCCTGCGGCTCATGACTTGGATTCTGATTCTGCTTTGTGTACGCCCTGGAACTTTGTAAATACTTTATTACACGTTTGTCGAATAGACGCCATTTTATTTTGTGTATATTTTTCACTTTGTTTATGGTTAAGGGAGGTAGGGAAGTTGGTTTGTAGTTTGTTTTCTTTATTTTTCTTTGAGCTTATTTAGTTATCAAAAATAAGTTTGTTTTGTTTATTGTTTTGGCTTTGTCTGCCCCTGAAGATATTCCCTTACATGAAAAATAAAACTCGTTTTTTCGGCATCTCTCTGGTGTGGATACTGTTTTCTTTTTCTGTTACGTTGAACCCCTAGAGGTCGTAACAATACATTGAGGTGTTTAGACACGAAACGATGGGTCTGTGCAAGAAACTGAACAGTATTTATATATAGTATTTATAATAGGTGGCTGTAATGCACTTATAAATCTGCGATCTGCCGTAAAGCAAGAAGATGACGACGCATCAGGCAACCGTCTGTTGTGTGAAGAGCTCAGGACAGTTAGACATGGCGGTGGATAAGAGGTAAAAACGATATAAATAGTGTTCAGTTTTTTGCACAGACTGATCATTTCGTGTCTAAAGACCTCAATGTATTGTCTCGAGCCGCAGGGTTTAATTTGTTTTTGTCTGTGTATGTTTTTTCTTTCTCTCAAAGCTGTGGGTACCATTAACTGACATTATATGACTGACAGACTGCAACGGTTTGAGTTAAAAATCTTCTTTTGTGTTCTACTGAAGAAACAAAGTCACCTACATCTTGGATGCCCTTGGGGTAAGCAGATAAACATAAAATTTTCATTTTTGGGTGAACTATCCCTTTAATTGGTTAAAATGGGTCTAGCTGGTCTTCCATCATGCTCAGCAGTTTTTAACTTGTTGGTTGGCTGATCTTCCAAACTTAAAAGCTAAAAAGTGCCCCAAAACCCTCTAAAATGATTAAAAGAGATTGGCTTGAGCAGTTTTGAGACCATCTAACCGTTTACCATTAACCAATAGTTTGGGGAGGGTCCTTTTCTATGCCAGCATGACAATGACACACAAATGATGTACATGGTGTGGAAAAATCTGACTGACCTGCACAAAGCATAGAATTGAACCCCCACTGAACATGGGATGAATTGGAGTTGTGTGTGTGTGTGTGTGTGTGTGTGAGTGAGTGAGAGAGAGAGAGAGAGAGAGAGAGAGAAACAGAGAATTAAAAATTATGTTTATGACAATATACAGTAAAGGTGATTGAAAGCATAAAATTGAAAGAAGGAATGAATATCCACAGAGGCAGGAGGCTGACAGCTTGTACACTGATGCTTTATCTGCTATTTGGTTGTAGAAGGCGAGGTCAAGAACACAAAACAACATCTGTTTAAAGCATCACAACAAAGAAAGTATCGAAATAAAGTGATACATCAACAATATATCATCTTGACAACTCGTGTAGGCAGGAGGGATGGCTAGCAGACATGTATGCATATTTATTTTGATAATTTGATTAAAGGCAAGAAAATCAATCACAAAGACAAATTGATAGACGTGCGCGTGTGCGTGTGTAATTAATATTTTTCCTATTTCATGACTTGAATATGACATACAAAACTATTATCTAACATGTCACATCAATGTCAATTTATGCTTATATAAAAAAATTTTCAGGAACAAACACTTTGAACAATGCATGGGTTAAACATCTAATTTATTAAAAGAAATAATGAGCTTGCTAAAATAGATTTTCAGTTCAGACTACAAGATTCCTATCTAATTAAAAGTGGCTAATAAAAAAAAGGGAAGGATGCTCCATGAGATAAATCATATTTAATAGTGCAAGATGATGTTATACATTAATTTCTTCAGTCTCGGATGACAAAATAATAATAATAATAATAATAATAATTTCTTCAGCATGAGCATGTGTGTGTTTGGGGCAGGTTTTGCCAAAGGGTAATTAAATCCCCACTAAATGAATGAATGTTTTAATAAACATACTAAAATATTTTAATAAAAATCTTTTTTTTTTTTTTTTTTTGAGGATTAGGCTTAGAGCTATGGAGACACACACACACACACACACACACACACAAACAAAAAAACACATTAAGTAAAAAACCAATAGAAGCCAATAGAAAGTCCTCCAGATAGAAAAACAACTTCTTTACAAGCTGTTGCTTTGCTTTCCGGATACAATTAAGTCAAGCATGCATGCAATAAATCAATTAATTACAAGTGAATAAACAGCATTCCCCGAGATGGAATTCAGTACTAAATCTTGTCTTTCACGCTATCTCTCTCATCTTTGTGTTTTGATGTTGGCAGTCAGATCTATGCATCCCCCTGCATGCTTTTCATCAACTTCTATCTTACAGCAGCAAGCTGTGCCGTCGTGGGCAGGTGTGTGAGCTATGACCAGCAGAGGTGTGCGTACAGCACCCTTTGATAGTGCATTAGTGCCAGAGGAGAGACGCAGTGTCTGAACTCTCTTGGCTGTGCCTTTGTTTTCCATTAGACAGAGTTATAGTGGTAGAGACGGTTCATGAGAGCACTTAAGATGGTGATAAATACGCACACGCACTAAAGCAAGGCCGAGGACTGTCAGCTCAGGGACGCACCGCCTCCGGGCCTTTAATCAGACACACTCGAAACCATGAGCATCACTTTGTTATGAAAAAAAGTGGCAGGGATTGGTCTATAAAAGAATATTAGCTATTTTCCAAGTGAAAACTGAAAAGTGAGCAATAACATTAAGATTAGAAAAGTTGAAAAAATGATTACAAAAATAATAATTACATTTGAGGAAGCATCATTGTCACTGGCCAATTTAAGTGCTCAAATGAAATTAATTAACTTCCTGGAATTTCTGGGAATTTCTAGAATTGACTGATTAAATTAAAAACTAAAATTAAAATTCATAAAAACTATATGGACATATTAAAAAATGCTAAAAATTACTAAAACTTCAAATAAATTAACTAAAACTGAAATAAAAGAACTATACACAAACTACTAAAAGTGATAACAAAAAATGACTAAAACTTTAACAACTAACCGAAATTTAAAAAATACACAAATAAAAAAAACTACTAAAATGGCAAAAAAAGACAACAAAATTACTAAAACTTTTACTTTAAAACTAAAACTGAAATAAAATATTTTAATAATTTAATACATATTTTTAAAAATTACTAAAACGTTAATATAACTAAAACTTAAAATGTATCAAATTAATTTAAAAAAACAATACATACCAAAAAAACACAAATAAATGACAAAAAAACTAAAACTTACTACCTAAAATAAAACCGAAAATAAATAAATAAATACATACAGAAAAAGACTAAAAATGACCAAAAACACACTGAAACCAAATTAATAAACTGAAATAAAGTTAATAAAAACTTTATGGACATAAAAAAAAATTACATTAAAATGAAGACGGAAAATATAAAAATAAAAAAATTATTAAAAACATTATTAAAAACGGTATCTCAGTTGTTATTTCAGTACAAGAGTAAAAATGATACACTGTCGCATCATAACATCTGTAAGGAAATCTGAGAATAAAACCTGACAGCTGTAATAGTGAAATATGTTGGAACAAACACACAGAATGTTGTGTGACACCCCGAAGAACATCTGGTCTGTGGCTACCTGTGGTTTGTTTACGTCCTATCAGTCCATAAATTAATGCCAAGCCAAAAAAAAAAAACATGCATAGGCCACAAATAACTCTGTAACCCTACAAAGCATGACACTGGTAATAACTCCAAGAAGCAGCATATCCAAAAGAGAAATGCAAAGCCATCTACAAGACGAGCTCCGGCCGTATTTCAGAAATGACTTACTACTTCAATTTGTCACAAGTACCGTGATTGACTACAATGCATTTCTGTTCCAAGCCTACAATCTTGTGTTATCTTGCTTTCCATCAACTTCCACTTCAAAACCACAACCCTGTCAGATCAAAAAGGAAAGGCGTAGCTAATCATCTTCTACCCTAATATGCTTTCAAAAACGTTTCTATTTCCTCCTCCGACTATCAGAAGACATCCAAAGACGCATCTCAAAATAATGGACATAATGTTACAAGAGGGCAGATTCATTCTGACAGGATAAAGTCATATTTCAGATGACACAGCCTTGTGCCTCAGACGCGTCCCTGCTTCCAGTCACGGAGAAGAATGAAGCAAACATTCAGATTGATGTTGAAATATACAATGTGCGTTGCTTTCCATTTTCACTTGAAGTAATTCCACCTCATGCATATTGCAGAACGTGGAATTCATATGAAGGAGAAAGACAGCATTGTGTGACAGCGTAAATCATCTCCCAAAAGATATTTTACGCTACTAGACGTTATGTTCTAGATGAAAAAGTGTTTGGTTTCAAGTGTGAAGACAAGGACAGAAACTGAGAGAGAGACCGAAAAGCCTGTTGTCAAAATTAGAAATTGCAATAAATCAAAACGACTAAATTGTGCAAACATTCTTCAGTTGGCAAATGCTGACATTCACCACCCACTTTGAGTGTTGACTCAAAATTGTCATTTTACTCGTCAAACCCATTATTGTTATTATTGAATATATGCAGAATTGCATAATATACTAAGAATATATTAATGTGCAAACACTCAGAAACAATTAGCCTACAGGTAACAGAGCCATTCATACAAACAGATCAAAATCCATCTAAATCCATTCTAGAGAAAATAATAAAATTGTATGTAAAATTGCATGTAAACAGCTAAATATTTCCATAAAGTGGGATCACAAACACATGGATATGAGATAAATCAATGTCGTTCATAAAGTGACATGAGCACGAGGCAGAAGGTGGAAACAAAGAAAAACAGTGTGAATGCAAACCTAATCAATAAAACATCTGCCTCATTTTCTCCTCAGGGGGATGAGGAATACACTCCAGTGTGCTAAAGGTAATACCCCAATCCTCCAAGCACACACAAACATAGATTCAGGATCCACCGATGCAGCACGATAGCTACTGGGAGATAAACATTTCAGGTGGTTTCTGTCATCCTCTGTCATTCTGCCTTTTTTTTCATCATTTCCCATCTCTCCATCACTCCTCTAGCTCTAAAATGGGTCAATTTACTGGAAAGGCACTTATTTGGAAGATTTCGCTCTCTGGTTTCTGGTGGTGCTTTTTGTCAAATGATAGTGCTCCATTGTCAGCCATGCTATAGGACCCTGCAATTCGTTCTGCGGCTTTCAACAATTGGCCAAGAAATTCTTAAGGTAACAATGGGGGGGAAATTTCTATGTGTTTTTTCCTACACTGTGCAGTTTCTTTTGATCCTTCCACTGCCCTGATTTGGAACAGGGAATTTTGCCTGCCAATTCACAACTTGCTGAAAACAAACTTAAACTATTCCTCACAGAAAGAAAAAAGGTAAGGAGCTTTGAAATGTTTGTTTGGGTATAATCCATTTTAGGACTATTGAACGATTAAGAAAATGTGTTCATAATACGTGATAATCAATCAATCAAATTAATCATATAAGTATTTGGAATTGTAGAGGACAAGTAAAGCATGGAATAGACATTTAAAAACTAGCTTTAGAAGAAAATATGTACAAAATAATTAAAAAAAAAAGAATATTATTGTATTTTTTTTCAATTGAACTTTTCACTCAAATTGTGCACCCAAAATGATTAGTATTTTTAATTAAATTAGAAAAAAAATGTTGCTAGTGTACTCTGTTCAAGCAAATCTAGCGTTCAACACCATTTCACACACTAAAATTAAATAAACCCTCAGTCTGATTCGTTCCACCAGTTTTTGCAGTCTACAACATCAGGAAATCTCCTCTACTATTCACCGCCGTCACATTAAGCACTGACATTGCACCAGCTGACAAAGCCTTTCAGAACTGTCTGCTTCACTAAATTCACAAGCAACGTCTTTAATATTGCGACAGAGGTGACACACTATGGTGATCAAAGTGACATCTGTTTTAAGCAGCATCCTAAATAAACCTCCAAGTCAATACTCCTGTTAAAATAAGTGACTACTTAATAGTTTATTGGGAATGTGCCATGCATTCAGTTTAACAGACATAATACGTGATCATTCCTGAATGGGTCATTGCCTTAATGGAGTCTGTTCATCAGGATATTTTGGCTCATTTCCATTTATATGGCTAGAGTAAGTATACATACATAAAGAAAGTTGTTATTTTTGTTCCCAATTACAACCAAAGTGCAACCTCTTACACTTTGTCATTATACTTCATTAGAACACAGGGCTGTACACTAAAGAGAATGTTCTCAAACTTTTACTCTTGATCCATGTTATCTTGAATATGCGATCATACTTGCCAGAATGCAATAAAAATAATATTAATAAATGGGTTTCAAACTTTTTATGTTGATTCCTTTTTGCTTTCTAAAAAATGTTAAATATTTTCAGACATACAGATCCATTTATTCTGTGTAAGAAAAACATTAAGAGTGCAACAGTTATTATTAAAAATAATGTGTTTTGGAATAACAAGCAACAAGCTTTTATAATTTCTATGTACTAAAAACACTAGAATATTTTATACAACTTAAAACATTATTTTCACAAAACTACAACTCGAATTCCAGAAATGTTTAGAGGTTTTTTAAATTTGAATAAAATGAAAACTAAAAGAATTTCAAATCACATGAGCCAATATGAACATAATATTGATTCACAACAGAACATAGATAACATAACAAATGTTTAAACTGAGAAATTGTAACATTTTATGCACAAAATGAGCTCATTTCGAATTTGATGCCTGCTGCAGGTCTCAAAATAGTTGGGACAGGGGCATGTTTACCATGGTGTAGCATCTCCTCTTCTTTTCAAAACAGTTTGAAGACTTCTGGGCATCGAGGTTATGAGTTTCTGGAGTTTTGGTGTTGGAATTTGGTCCCATTCTTGCCAGATATAGGTTTCCAGCTGCTGAAGAGTTCGTGGTCGTCTTTGACATATTTTTCCTTCAATGATGCGCCAAATGTTCTCTATAGGTGAAAGATCTGGACTGCAGGCAGGACAATTCAGCACCCGGACTCCTCTACTACGAAGCCATGCTGTTGTAATAGCTGCAGTATGTGGTTTTGCATTGGCCTGTTGAAATACTCGTTGTCTGTATATGTTGTCAGCATATGTTGCTCTAAAACCTTTATATACCTTTCAGCATTCATAGTGCCTTCCATGCATTCCAAAAATGCAAGCTGCCCATACTGTATGCAATTATGCACCCCCATACCATCAGAGATGCTGGCTTTTGAACTGAACGCTGATGACACGCTGGAAGGTCTCCCTCCTCTTTAGCCCAGAGTACATGGCGTCTGTGATTTCCAACAAGAATGTCAAATTTTGACTCGTCTGACCATAGAACACTTTTCCACTTTGAAACAGTCCATTTTAAATGAGCCTTGGCCCACAGGACACGACGGCGCTTCTGGACCATGTTCACAAATGGCTTCCTTTTTGTATGATAGAGCTTTAGTTGGCATCTGCAGATGGCACGGCGGATTGTGTTTACCAACAGTGGTTTCTGGAAGTATTCTTGGGCCCATTTAGCAATCTCAATGACAGAATCATGCTGATGAGTGATGCAGTGTCGTCTGAGGGCCCAAGGACCACGGGCATCCAACAAAGGTCTTCGGCCTTATCCCTTACGCACAGAGATTTCTCCAGTTTCTCTGAATCTTTTGATGATGCTACGCACTGTAGATGATGAGATTTGCAAAGCCTTTGCAATTTGACGTTGAGGAACGTTGTTTTTAAAGTATTCCACAATCTTTTTACGCACTCTTTAACAGATTGGAGAGCCTCTGCCCATCTTTACTTCTTGGAGACTCTGCCTCTCTAAGACATCCCTTTTATAGCTAATCATGTTACAGATCTGATGTATGTACAATTAACTTAATTGGTTGCTAGATGTTCTCCCAGCTGAATCTTTTCAAAATGTATTGCTTTTTCAGCCCTTTGTTGCCCCTGTGCCACCTTTTTTGAGACCTGTAGCAGGCATCAAATTTGAAATGAGCTCATTTTGTGCATAAAATTGTATAATTTCTCAGTTGTTATGTTCTTTATGTTCTATTGTGAATAAAATATTGGCTAGTGTGATTTGAAAGTCTTTTAGTTTCCATTTTATTCAAATTTAAAAAACAACATTTAATTTTCCGGTTGTATATGCACATATTACTGCTAAAAACTGGGGCTGTCAAATAATAAAGCAATAAATAACATAACAATCATAATTAACTTAAATTAACCCCCTCCCCCCAAATCAACCCCTGCGGCCCCCAGTTTGGAAACCCCAGCCCTAAACGAATCAATCAAGATCAAACTTTCTCATTCCAAAGCCTGAGCATTCAACTTTAGACTAACCACAGCCAAATTTAATTTCTACTTACACCACTGAAGCAAACACTTGAACTGCTTGAATATGCTGACAACATTTCATAATGGAAAAGAGGCTTCAAGCTCCCAGAAAAGTTAAACACATTCGTCGTCTCATTGGAAAGCAAAAGCTTTCCAGTTAAAAATTCTCCAGCCTAATGAACCATACCCAACAGCTATTGCTTAAACAGACCTGATCACTCAAGAGAAGATCTGTAGACATCCAGAACTTAAAAAGCTTCACTGGAGGGCAACAAGCATCCGTCCTGTTCAGACCCCAATCATAGCTCTAAACCTTAATGATGTAATGTATAGTGAAAGCGGTGCAATGATTACAAAATATTTTCTTGCATTTCCCCAACCCAAAACGTCTTATCCATGTAGCACAATGAAGTTGGGTCAGGCCTCCCACCTCTGAGGGACAGATGGGCCCATGGGAAGCAGCTAAGTAATGTCCAACACTTGCTCGCAGTCGGATCTCTCATGTAGTCGCTACGCTGGGTGAATTAGACATGCCAGGCTCAAACGTGCATGGCCCAGGCGCTAACGCCAACACCATCAGTCGCAGCAGATGGGACTCCCTGCATCAACGCCAAGGCCTTAATGAAGCTGCAGCTGCTCGAAGACAAGGTGAATCTTCCTCCATATGCACTGCTGTGCGCCTGGCTTTCAATACAGTTCAAGGAGTCGGACCCTGTCCATCCCCATCTCAAGCTTGACACGTTTGTCTCTAAACGGGCCTGATGTAAGAAACAATAGGCTTCAAACAAAGCACAACAAAGCCACTTTTTCTGTGGGTGGATATTCATTAATCAGACAAACAGTGGCACCTAAAAGTTATGCTAGTTGTTACCCGGACTGAGGGAATGGAGACACGTTCACCTTTTTGTAAATGCACTTAGCCATTTATGAGCAGGTGTAGAAGGGTCCGCGACTGCGACATCATCCACGGGTCAATTGATGTTTGTTTACCAAAACGCTTCATCAGGAATAATGCTGCTCTAAAAAAGAGCCTCTCACCTGCTCAGCAATTCAGAGTCAAGCATTATGCTTGTTAACTTAATGAGCATGCTCTCCAAGCTTTGCTGCCAGAAAGACGAGCACGACAACAACAAAACGCAATGAAATGATCTCAAAATGCTCCCCAAAATGTCAGATCTAATGACAATGTTTTGACCCTTTATTACACAACACAACTCTGACCTATCCAAGCAAAGAAATGAAACATATGTATAATTATGCGTACTCTGTGCTCTATGAAAGGTTTCACATATTAGATGCATTTTGGCTTTTATTTCTTTGTTCCACTCTTTAGCAAAAGTAAAACAATTAGTTTAACCAGAATTAATGTTTAAATGTTGTAAATCAGACCATGTTACTTTGGATGGCACTATAAGTGCAATTACAAGGTGAATGTTTTTTCATGCCTGGTGATTTTTGTCAATAAAATCATTCAGAGCTGCAAGTTGCTCTATAAATCAAACATAATGTCACACATAAAACTTGCTGCATACTGTAGTTTACTCAGCAACAAAGTGAAAGCTCAATTATTGCTGAGACTTACGTTCTGCAAGCAACCCAGAAGAAACTAGAAAACTATTTGAGGAATTTTTAGTCAGAGTTGAGCTCTATCCAGATATAATAATATCCAACTATTTTAGCTGTAAAAAATATACCGTTATTTCCAGGGTAAACAGCAATTTGCAAGCTTTAGGACAAGAGCCTGAGCATGTGCAGTTTTTGCAAAACTCACAATGCCATGGTCTTCGCAAAACTTCTCTGTATTCTGACAAATACAGCAACTTCTCGAAGAATTTCAACAACCTACTAACTTCTAACTGCCACTGGTGAAAAAAAAAAAAAAGAAAAAAAAAGAATGCACAATGGGACAAACTTGTGTTTAAAAAACACCAGGGGCCAGACTTACAAAACAGGTCAAATTAGCTTTAGAGCACAATTCCATAAAAGCTCATATGGGAGGGGAAAATTCTGCGGGTGATTTACTGACAATGGGCACATAAAAGAACACAGACACAGCCAGATCATTTCCATAATGACCAGCGCAATCTACTGTACCAAGAGCAAATTACCACCTGCTTTAAGACATGCTTTTTTTGGGCGTTAAATAATGGCGCAAATACAAGTAATTTGACGAGCGCAAACATCAGTAAATCATGTTGCGTGATTCATTTTAATACTCTCCTCCCATACATTTTGCGTCTGAAAGGGAAACTCCTACAAATGCATATTCAATAAGATCAGGTGCAAAAATAACAGTGTCCACCATTTCAGCTAATTATTCAGTGTGCGTCTTTAGTAAATCCTGACAGTACTATTTTAACGCTAAAAGATGGTTTGCACTGGTGTAAGCTGTTAGTAAATCTGGCCCTAAGTTTTAGTTAATTTTGGGCATGTCTAAGGTTCAGACTGAGGTAGCTTTTTAGTTTTAGCTCCAACAATATTTAAAGATTTACTTAAGATGCAACATCTCATAAATTCAAAATATCAAATTGCAACACTCAGTCTAGGACAACTCCACAACAGCACAAAGCTTTAGCCAGAGAAGACGTCATGAGGAAATTTTGAAGATAATTTAGAAGTCATTGACAGAACATGTTAAGGTGTCTTGAAATCTGTCAGTGACAAACCAAAAAAGAGAATGGACAACGGAGGATATAAGAATATAGTGCTAAGAATGACAAGAGGAACTCCGCACAGATGGCGGCCAGAAGGCATAAAGGACAGATGCCACGGTCTTCGCAAAACTTTGACAAATACAGCAACTTGTCAAAGAATCTCTCGTTTCAACAGCCTACTAACTTCTAACTGCTACTGGTAAACAACGCACATGGGACAAACTTGTGTTTAAAAAAGGTTCAGACTGAGGCTGGAAGCTTTTTAGTTTTAGCTCCAGTAATATTTAAAAATGTACTTAAGATGCAACATCTCTTATAAATTAAAAATATCATAATCCAACATTCAGTCAAGGACATCTCCACAAAGGTCTTGGATAAAGGTTTCCAGAAGCATCCACCACATCACCCCACACAAAGCTTTAGCCAGAGAAGACGTTATGAGGAAATTTTGAAGAGAACATCCCTTTTTAATAAGGCCGCTGTCGGCTAGTGCCCAGGAGACCAGCTTGGCCGCTGAGATAAGATCCAGGGATGGGTGGGCGAATAGAAACGGCTGTGGAAAAAGCAGAGAAGGAGGCAGAGTTGTAGTGTAGGAGGAGTTCTAGCAGTGTTCTACACCAGGCTGCCAGACCGAAGGGAGACGGGAGCGTTCTGGAGCCCCAGACGGACTGAGCTTTTCAATTAACCTTAATTGAATTGCTCTCCACTGCTGAATGCTTTGTTTACCAAACGGCAGCCAGGAAAGCAGAGATGAATCCCACCTGCAGCAGGACGAGCACGGAAGGGAGGGAAAAACGGAACACAACAAGGTGTGTGGGGAGGCACAGTGGGAGATCTGGGTGGGCAAACTCATTAAAAATGTTGGAAGATGGAGGAAATGGAAAGCAGACGCTGTGACAAGGACTTCTAAACTTCTGCGAAGGACCCTGCAGTGGTGTGGTTATCTCCTCTGGCAGACATACACTTAATCATACGCAGATGAAGTACACACGGCTGCCTACTTTAAATTTGTCTTTTCATTTAGCGAAGATGTTTAAACATCCGTACTTCATTAAGAATGTCTATCACAGAAGTCCCAAATGGCTGCAGAAAACCTAAACAGAGAATCTCAGCTGGCAACTGGATCTAAACAGCAATACTGTCTAGCTTTTTAATTTCTCTCTGAAGTGCTGCTGGGGATTTTTTTTTTTTATATATTTAATCCATTCCAAATCTCCACAAGGTTCAATCAGTTTGTTTCTGTACATCTAAAACCTGCCTGTAAGTGTTTACTGCATGTTCAAGGCGAGCCTCCAAAGCTAATGTTGTGCATTAAACTTTTAGAAAATTATATCTAAACATGTTGTTGAAACTTTTCAAAGGGTGATTCAGAGTTTACAGATCATAAATGCATTCTTACTCATTTAGGATTCAGCAATTCTGTCATCATTTATTCATCCCATGTATTATAAGCTTCAAAAAAGGACCACAAAGTAGGTTCAGAAAACTGTAATACAGACCTACAGACACATGTATGATACTTGTATGAGCTTGACATCCATAATACCTAGTAATATTTCATTTCATTTTACTGAAACAGAAACCAGGACATTAATAATAAATAAAAAAGGTCATATAGGTTTGGAAAGAGCACTGAATTCAAGATTGAATTTTCAAGAGTGAACGTTACCAACAGTTGCTTGCATCAAGCTAAAAAATTTGTGTTAGTTAACATTTTCATAACTGTCTTCTTTAGGCTGTACCTATCTTGCCAAAGCTTCACTTTGAGTTTGAGATGTGAAGCTTCATGTTCTGCTACATGTTCTCTTTATTCAGCTCCAAATTATCAAAAATGTTTGATATACTCTGGCTAGATGGAATAACAGTCTGAGGGTAAGAAATCAGAGTCCGTATCCCTAATATACTATGCAATATTCTGTGAAATCTGTCAACTCTCACTGGACTGGAGAAGACAAACATAGACTGCAAATCTGGGCTAAAACCAGTGTTAAATTCAGGTAATGTAAAATACCCTAACCAAAAAAATCATGTGACCCTGGACCACAAAACCAGTCATAAGGGTCAGTTTTGATATATTTACGGTATGAAATTCACAAAATATATTCATGGAATATGATCTTTACTTAATATCCTAATGATTTTTGGTGTAAAAGAAAAATTCGAGGGGTGCATAAGTGACATTTTTGGTGAAATGGAAATATATACATCAAATGAAAGCTCTTAATGAGCTCTTTCTACTGGCAAAAGTACTGTAATCCATGAGCGTACAAATTTGTATTATAAACAATTGAAATCAGTACACAAAGTCAGATCAAACTATGGTAAAGTATGGTAAGCTGTAAAGTTGGTGAAATGTCACTTACGCCCTTCTGGTTCTCACCCCTCGAATTGATCATTTTGACCCATACAATGTATTGTTGGCTATTGCTACAAATATATCCAAATGTTGTTTTTTTCTCCTTTCAAATAAAATCAAATCGAATGTATAAGAGGATATATATAGAGAGGGAGATTTATTTATTTTTTCTTAATATTATTTATTAACATCTAAATTTGGTGTGTTCAATATTTTCCTGTGTAACACAAAGTTGTCACAATATCAAAGCTTTTCTTTTTTCACACAACAGTATGTAAGTGATGAACCCTGGCTCTCAAGTTCAGTTGCTTTGACTAAGTTATAAAAAAGGACATTTGTGTGGGATTTGAAGCCCCCAACACACCAAACGGAAACTGCATCATGAGATAATACACGGCGGCAAAAGACTTATTCTGGTTGAGTACCATCTGTACGTCTAACACTATATTGAGTCCCTTATACATCTCATCTTGCCTAGAGCACCAAGTGAGTCACGACTGCCAGAAACATTTTGATTCATGTCTAACCCAACACTGAGTGGCTGCTTTTGAAGCTCAGATAAAGTGCAAGTTTAACCTGACATGTGGTGGATGCAAACGAGCGAGAAAGATGTTGACTGTCTGCGATATAATTTGAAACGCCACTATTTCGGTGGAAAGCTACAGAGACTAACAGAAAAAAAAAAAAAAAAACACTCCCCCACTGAGCTACCTGCCACGGCTTTGAACGAAACTTGAAGACTCATTAATTTCTTTCAGATCTGAGAGCTCCCAATTGTGCTGGGCTGTCTGAAAATGTCGCCCACTGCTTTTAGTCTGATAACAAACATGTTGTTGAGCGGTCATCTTTATTATGTCCAGAGAATGGTGTTAGGGGTGTTTTCTCTGAGGCAGAGGGAGAGAAAATTAATAAATGGTACATAATTAAAACTAAAATGTGTTCTAATGACATCAAATATTAAGTAAAATCATTCTACACGACACCAGTGGCAACATCTCTTAACAACTCACACACTCGGACATCACTTTCACACTGAATCAAAATGAACTTGAAATTAATTGAAATGCTGATTTGATTTGTTTATATAAATATACTGGGCTAAAAAAAAAATTAGTTTTACTTCACAGACGACCAATTTTGGTTTTGGAGTCCTAAAAGCTTTTATTTTCCTGACCACATACAAACAGCTACCCGATCCCCTCTTTTATTCCTCCTTCACATCACCATCCATCCATGTTTTAGTGCCTATTTTTCTCCTTGGCCTCATTCATCATCACAGGCCAAGATTCTATGTGCAGATACTTGTATAAATAGATTTGTTTTCAATTATTGGCTGCGTTCTCAATTGAATTTAATGCATGGTTGTCGTTATATTCACTCTCTGTCTCGCACAGCTGCTTAATTTAATATAATTGCACGAATTTGTGATATTTGTCAACTTGGATTGCACATTTTAGCCATCTCCTCTCCTATAGGGAGAGAAAGCGGTCCTACGGCAAATTACGCATACAAGCGGGGAAATTGTGCATTGGTTAGCAAAGCACTGATTAAGAGACGATGCAATATCTAATTGAGACAATCAGCTGGTTGATTGAATAATTAATGTAGGCTGTTTCAAGACATCCACACTAATGTGGACCGGAGGAGCCGGAAGCTGGAAAAATGGTATATACATTGGACTAATTCTCTCAGGAAAGCATGTTTGTCCTCTCCTCGGATAAATCCTCATTTGGTATAAATCGAAAAGCATTTCTGCATCTTCTACGTTTCATTATGTGATGATGTTTTGATGATGTTCTATGCAGGCATGCTGGGATTAATCTGAGCCTATAAGCATCACAATGAAAAGGAGACAGGCAAAGAGTGAAGGAAAATATATGAGAAAAGGCATTGAAAAGACAGCAGGAGGATGCTGGTAAACAACATAGACTTCATTACAATAATCCATCAGATGACTTCCACAAACACAGCCTTTCTCAGACCAAACAGAGCTAACAGCTCCATGATATATAGAGACCACATGCAGGTTTTTGAGCTTCCAATCTAGGACACTATATATAGACAAACATTCTGTTTATTGGGTTTAGCATGTGGGCACAGTCTCAAATGAGCACCTCACCAGCACACTAAAGACATGCCAATGCATGAAGTCTCCCGAGTGTCTCTCTGGACCCAGAGGGAAAGTTTGTGTCTCTGAGGTTGCTGATTCTTAGCAGGAGACTTATGGAGTTCACATTTATGTTAAGTATCAACTTGCCTCAGGCGTGCCTCCTAAAATTCCTTAGGAGAAAAAAAACAAACAAAAAAAAAACACAAATGAGACAATTGTTGATATTCAATAAGAATACAGAACTACTGTATAAAACTGATATTAAATTGATTAGAAAAGTTCTATTTATAGCTGGAGACATTGTTTTTTTAATCTTGATAGAGAAAACATTATATAGTAATGTAGTAGTTCTGTTCTTCACCGATTTGGAGAAATTTAACATTGCATCACTTGCTAACCAATGGATCCTTTCCATTGAATGGGTGCCGTAAGAGTCCAAACAGCTGACAAAAAAGTAATCCACATGACTCCAGTCAATCCTATTAACATCCTATTAAGCAAAAAGCTGACATTATCTATACAAAAATCCATTATCTATACAAACGCTTCCTCCGGTGGAAAAGTCCATGACCTGTTGTCCTTTAACATCAAAATCCATCAACATATTTGTTCAGAATGGTTTTGGACTGTAAATGGTGCTTGATCTGCGCATATTTCTGTCCTAAAAACAACTTTTTCACTGAAGAAAGCCATATTATGGACAGAAGACTTGTATTTTATCCAGAAGACTGGAGTTATGTGTGATATTTTTATCAGCTGTTTGTATTCTCATTCTGACGGCACCCATTCACTGCAGAGGATCCATTGGTGAGCAAGTGATTTAATCCTACTTTTCTCAAAACCTGATCTGATGAAGAAACAAACTCATCTACATCTTGGATGGCCTAAGGGTGATTAATTTCCGTTGAACTATTCATTTAATTATACTATAGTAATACCCTATAGGGTCTTTTTGTTTTGTTTTTCATTTCAGGAGAAAATCTGAGAAAAACATCTGAGACTCACAGAGATGGTCCACCCAAAAATTGAAATTATCTCATTATGTAATGATCTTTATGTAATTTTCTGTGAATAAAAGGCTTAAAGTTATGTCTTATAAAGATAAAGTATGAGTCATATGGACCACTATGATGCCTTTATGATGCTTTTAATCTAATTTTAAAGCCATATGAATTTAATTGCATGGAAAAGAGTGACCAGGACTTCAAAATAATACGTTTTGTGTTCAACTGAAGATAAGTCATTTAGGTTTAGAACAACATGGGGGCAAGTATAATTACAGAATTTACATTTTGGGGTGAATAAACCTTTTTAAGCAGACATTTCCATCTTATTCCTTTGCTGTCTAGGGGAAGCAATTGAGATATAAAAGGGATCTCATTTGTGATTCCTCTTTCCTACAGGGATAGGTGGGTGTTCTTAGAAGGGAACTGCAATAAATCCAAAAATAAAACACAAAGTAGCTCGCAAGTTCACAGCTCTGTTCTGTCTGCATGAAGCTTCAGGATAGACTCAGGATGGAGCTAATCACCAACAAAGGCTCATTAACAGAACTTCCTGCTTCACATTCATACTGACATTTCACAGTGCTGATGGGAGTCTCCAGCATCGCAACAACATCTGCATCGCTATAGATCCCAGCCGCTGTTTGAGCAATAGAAACAGCCTCATCAATAATTAAAAAACATGCTCAATCAATCCCAGTAAAACAGGAAAAACACCCTTGGAACACTAGTTAAGAATGCAATGCATGCTGAGTGGAAACTGATGATTAAGGAATTAAAACTGCACAGTCATGCAGGAAGTCAAAAGACCCAGACCACCCACTTCAGTATGAGTTTCAGTAACTATAGTAGAGAGTGGGACTAGCTGTCAAACATTTCTTAAGGTAAAGCCCTAGTGAAAACGTCAGGTGACAAACAGCTCCCCTATATTGTGGCTTATTCTTAACTGTCAGTCACAGGAAAAAAGTGGAAATTGCAGGAAATACGCATGGATGTTTGAAAATGGTAAACCCAGAGGGCTTTAGGCACTCAGGCTTTCTAAATGCCAGAGCTGAAGCTGACATACGGCACTGCTCCTGCTAGAAACATTTACATAGTGAAGTGCACACAGCTGAACACAATGGCAAACGTGTGTATTTTGCGTGCACTCACAGCTTAGCTGATAACACTCAGAGTATGAGAATGCGTGGAGAGAACGTGATGCCCGACAAAAAGACTCTCTGCATTCATGGGAGGATGCATGCTGTTCCCTTCAGAGCCGTTCCACTCTCAGCCTGGTCTGACCATTGTGCTGAAAATGCTGGGAAATTAATAATTCACTTCATAAAAGAGAAACCATCAAAAAAAACAGCTCTGATATTTGAAAGACATGTGGACCAGTGACATGTGGAACCAAGGCAATATGTTTGGATCTATCCCTCCTTCTGTGGCTCAATGAGGAAAAAAGGGCAAGAGATTTACTATATACACAGTATCTATCTATCTACACTGTAAAAAATAAGTGTAATTTTAAATGTAAAATTTTGTAAAAACGCTACTGAAAAAAACTGTTAATATGTTAACAGCGAGTTCCTGAACTATATACAGGGGAAAACTGTAAAAGATCTAACCAGACATTTCATGTAATTTTACAGTAAAATGCTGTTAATTGTACAGTTTTTAGAAGTAAAAATAACAAATCAATATATAATTTACAGTCAAAAACTGTAAACTGATATTCCCAGAATGCCCTGCGTGACACTCCACATTTGAAAGTATTTTGTTTAAATAATCATGTTTTTTAATAGTTTTTGTTATCAGTTATGTACATTTGGGCTTTATGTTACATCTTCTGTTGTTTAATGAAAGTTTATTGCATTATTTAAGTATCATGTGTGTTACCATGATGGTGTTTTGTGTTTGCATGAATGACCCTGTGCACCTTCTATATATTAGTATATACTTCTGCTTGTGGCGAAGCTACCTGATTCTTCATGTGGCTTTCTCTTTTACCACCTCTTTTTATTATGGTGGTTGTCAGTATGTTAAAGGTACAAAACAGATTTTAATAGCAGTGTGTGTCGTTTAATTTAGTGGTTTACATTCAAATTTCCCTGTTTGTAAATTACAGTTTTATACTGTACATTTTACAGTTTTGCTCTGTAAATGTGTTTACAGTTTTTTTCTGTATTTTTTACAAAATTATTCTGGCAACCACAGCTGCCAGAATTATTTTGTAAAAACTACGGATTTTTTTTTACAGTGTATCTATCTATCTATATATGAAAAATAAGCGCTGAGGAAGGAAATGTGAAACTGTAAAATGTCAGCTTGCCAAACTACGAGCCACTCGTAATTTTATTTAATACACTTTCTTTTTTTAAGGAATTAATTCTTTCATTCAGCAATGATGATTCAAGTTGATCAAAAGTGACAGTAAGTGACAGTAATAAATTACATTTTAAAATATATTAATACAGAACACATTTTAAAATGTTTTACTGCTAAACTGCTGTTTTGCTGTATTTTTGATCAAATTCATGCAGCCTTGGTAAACATAAGACACTTCTTTAAAAAATAAGTAAATAAATTAAAATACAAAAAAAAAAAAAGTTCTTACCAACTACAAACATGAGCAATAGTGTAGTCCATCTGTGTGAAACGTTTCTATATTTTCTCAAGTAAAGCACTTTGAGCTTCAATTTATGCAATACAAATTTATTAACATAATAATTTTTATTAAAACTACACAGCATAAAAAGCAGCTCAATGTGCTTCAAAGATAAGTATAAAAACAAATTTCTAGAGTACAGTAACAACAACAAAATTTAGGCAGGGCACAATATGTACACAATATGACAAAATATCTCAATATGAAGGACTTTATATTTATTTTTTTAAAGGTGTTTTAAAGGTGACAATCAACAATAACAAAATTGGGGTGGGGGGGAAAGAAGTGAATAAATAAATATTCTCATGAAAATGTACTTGTGGGGCCGCGTGCGAGCGGGAGAATTGAAAGTAATTTCTACTAGAAGTGAACTTAGTGTTCTCATGTTCTTTCTCAGAGTATGAAGGTGCACCTGCACTCTTTGCTTTCACATCCTCACCTTCCACTCCTCCTGGAGAGACTGGTCTTGGCAGAACGGGCCGGGTCGTTAATCACAGCAAGGCAGCCCTTTAATAAGTCCTTGACGGGGTTTCGGCTCAAACGACACTCTTTATCAAAGCTTTACACTGGCACCATGTCCTGCTGCATGATTGATGCTCGGTGTGACCGCCTGTGCCCTTCATGCTGGCAGGCGGAACCCTACCGGAGGGTGTCCGTGCAGTGGAATTCTGGGTTAAAAAAAATAAATAAAAAAAAGGCCGGAGCGTGCGAAACACAGCACATCACGATGTGATGGATCTGTGAATGCTTTCATTTTTCTCCACTCGTGCTACCTTCAATTCCACAAATGCAAAACATGCTTTATGAATGAGCCGACTGAAGTGATCTGTTAACCTTGTGTGGACTGCTGTAAACAGAGGAAAGGCAATGTATACGCATAACAAATGAAGCCATATCGACCATCCGTCATCCTAAGCCTGCTGGAAAACTAAGGATAGGGATTTTGGACATTGTGCTTGCTGGGAAGAGAAGGAAGGCTTGAGTTCCATCTGTGACTCTGTAATCGTTGGTCTAGGTACAAATGCATGAGACACACATCATGTGCATTTGTAAAATAGTTAACCTACTGTTCCAAAAAATTTGGGGTTTTGCTTTGGGTTCATGTTTTTGAACATCCTGTGTGTAGGTTACACCCTCATCAAAGAGCATTTTGAGCACTGTTAATGTTACTAGTGGGCAAAAAGCAATACATAAAAAGACCTGGGTGACCAACTGAAGATTGAATATTTGATTGAATATTAAGAATGAATATTTTGAAACCCTTAAGGCCACAGAAACCCAGGAATTGCCAAACTGCAAGAACAGCAGTTAACGATCTGTCCGTCACGGACTGCATGAATTCAACTGTGTATTTTTTTTTTTCTGCTACATTCTTTTCCTACATTATTTATTCACCACACATACTTATTTTTTTCATTTCAAATTTGCACATATCAGACCTGTACACACATAATTGTCTATATTATATATTGTGTTTTTGTTTTGCTATTTTGTACATTGCCTATTTGTATATTTGTATATTATTATTTTTTATCTGTGTCCTGTCCTGTTGCTGTCTTTCTGTTGCACTATAGAGCTTCTGTCACTATAACAAATTCCTTGTATGTGTAAACATACCTGGCCAATAAAGCTCATTCTCATTCTCATAATAATATATAATACATATGTATAGTATATCTTACTTACTGATAGTGTACCTTTTCATAGGATGCCTTAAGATTTCGCCATCAAAAAAACAAGATCTCGTACAAAATAATAGAGTTATGAATTGTTTTGTTGAAAACTGTGAAAGTTGTTTCTCATAGTTAAAATGTACTTGATTAACACCACCAGAATTAATTATTTTCACAGTTATTGTTGGTATGTCAAAAGTGCAACACAAAGATGGCAGATGTATTCTTAAATGCACACCTAAAAAACACATAAATACAGTACATATTCCAAAAGTCTGTGATTTTGGACACAACTACAGAACCACAAGATACTACCCAAAATACTACCTCAACTAATCACAAAATTGCAAACGAAAGTTTCAAGTCAATTAACGATAATTTTTGAGCACTTAAGTGCTTGTGCACAACCATTAAACACATTAACAATGACACTCCATAAGTAGCCTAATCTGCGATTCCCTGTTGTTCACACTTCAGCTGGCCTCTCTGAATGGAGGTCATTAGGATGATGTCCTTAACGCTCCCTTTTCTCACTCCGGAGCGCTTTCAAAGAGCTGATATTTCCACCATTCCTCCACTTAAACAAGTGATCAAAGGCCAGTAATTAAACACTCAAAATAACCTTCACTTAACAACAAGAAGGGTCCATTAAATTACAGCTGAAATGTCTACTTAAAGGAGCTTATGGAGGAGAGAGGCATCTCAGGGTGAAGTGGTAGCACATTTGACGTTGTCAGGCTGAAAGACTCATTAAATAGACAAGGCCGTGAGGAGATAAACGCAATAATGCCACAACCCTCTCGCAGCACTCAACCTCTGCCACACAAGCACGGCTGTAAATGGGGATAATCTTGTCAGAAAACAGAAGAAAGACACAAGATTATGCCTTAATTTCCTTTTAAGTTAATTATTGGAAGGCGTGGTGACAAGGTGCTCTGGGCGCTACAACTAACGGTCACAAAGAAAGATAACGAAAGAACGTTTGAAGATAACTGTGCTTCTGCTTAAGTGTAATGTGAAGAGACAGCATACCATGCAGGGGAAAGAATCTTCCGTTTCAAATCCGTCAATATGGATGCATGAATGAGACTGTTTGATAACCTGTGAGAATTGAGGAGAAGTTACGGTAAGTGTTTATCTTAAGGCAGCAATCTAACCCGTAGGCTTGTGAATTGCTTATAGTTTCTCATTCTTTCTCTCGTTCCTTCTTTGCTTGTTCAGGAAAAAAGAATTCAAAACAACCTTACTATTGTGAATTCTGAGCCGAAACCAATTTCGAGACAATATCCACAGGAGAACGAATAAAGCAAGAGGCCTAAAGCTTTTCGACAAATCTAAAGTATCAGTTTTTCAATGCATCATATCAATGCAGCAAATGCAACCATAAAAGTCTTGTCTGGCAATACATCTCTGGAGTGAGTTGGCTCTAAAGGGAAGAATTGTGGAGGTGGTTTATATATATATTATTCATTGTTGTAAAAAAAAATAATAATAATTTTACATATACATATATATATATATATACACATACAGTGAGGAAAATAAGTATTTGAACACCCTGCTATTTTGCAAGTTCTCCCACTTAGAAATCATGGAGGGTCTGAAATTGTCATCGTAGGTGCATGTCCACTGTGAGAGACATAATCTAAAAAAAATCCAGAAATCACAATGTATGATTTTTAACTATTTATTTGTATGATACAGCTGCAAATAAGTATTTGAACACCTGTCTATCAGCTAGAATTCTGACCCTCAAAGACCTGTTAGTCTGCCTTTAAAATGTCCACCTCCACTCCATTTATTATCCTAAATTAGATGCACCTGTTTGAGGTCGTTAGCTGCATAAAGACACCTGTCCACCCCATACAATCAGTAAGAATCCAACTACTAACATGGCCAAGACCAAAGAGCTGTCCAAAGACACTAGAGACAAAATTGTACACCTCCACAAGGCTGGAAAGGGCTACGGGAAATTGCCAAGCAGCTTGGTGAAAAAGGTCCACTGTTGGAGCAATCATTAGAAAATGGAAGAAGCTAAACATGACTGTCAATCTCCCTCGGACTGGGGCTCCATGCAAGATCTCACCTCGTGGGGTCTCAATGATCCTAAGAAAGGTGAGAAATCAGCCCAGAACTACACGGGAGGAGCTGGTCAATGACCTGAAAAGAGCTGGGACCACCGCTTCCAAGGTTACTGTTGGTAATACACTAAGACGCCATGGTTTGAAATCATGCATGGCACGGAAGGTTCCCCTGCTTAAACCAGCACATGTCCAGGCCCGACTTAAGTTTGCCAATGACCATTTGGATGATCCAGAGGAGTCATGGGAGAAAGTCATGTGGTCAGATGAGACCAAAATAGAACTTTTGGTCATAATTCCACTAAACGTGTTTGGAGGAAGAAGAATGATGAGTACCATCCCAAGAACACCATCCCTACTGTGAAGCATGGGGTGGTAGCATCATGCTTTGGGGTGTTTTTCTGCACATGGGACAGGGCGACTGCACTGTATTAAGGAGAGGATGACCGGGGCCATGTATTGCGAGATTTTGGGGAACAACCTCCTTCCCTCAGTTAGAGCATTGAAGATGGGTCGAGGCTGGGTCTTCCAACATGACAATGACCAAGCACACAGCCAGGATAACCAAGGAGTGGCTCTGTAAGAAGCATATCAAGGTTCTGGCGTGGCCTAGCCAGTCTCCAGACCTAAACCCAATAGAGAATCTTTGAGGGAGCTCAAACTCCGTGTTTCTCAGCGACAGGCCAGAAACCTGACTGATCTAGAGAAGATCTGTGTGGAGGAGTGGGCCAAAATCCCTCCTGCAGTGTGTGCAAACCTGGTGAAAAACTACAGGAAACGTTTGACCTCTGTAATTGCAAACAAAGGCTACTGTACCAAATATTAACATTGATTTTCTCAGGTGTTCAAATACTTATTTGCAGCTGTATCATACAAATAAATAGTTAAAAATCATACATTGTGATTTCTGGATTTTTTTTAGATTATGTCTCTCACAGTGGACATGCACCTACGATGACAATTTCAGACCCTCCATGATTTCTAAGTGGGAGAACTTGCAAAATAGCAGGGTGTTCAAATACTTATTTTCCTCACTGTATATATATATATATATATATATACACACATACACATATATATATATTTTTTTTTTGTGTGTGTGTGCATTTATTTTGCTTTTGCATTCTGTTTTTATACTTGCAGTCTATCCCATACCATCTAATCATTTGCCTGCTCTATATGTATATCACAAACATTTCACTAGTTTTTTGCTTTGTTTTTTCACAACAACAAACCATATTTTACACAACAACTTTGAGCTCAGTATTTAAGAAATTAATAATTTTATTCAGGAAGGATGCATTAAACTGATCAGAAATTACAGTAAAGATAATTATAATGTTTAAAAAATAATAATATATGATAAATGCTTTTCTTTTAAACCTTAAATTCATAAGTGAATGCTGAAAAAAAAAATGTTAATAGTGCTACTGTTTTCAACATTTATAAGAAATGATAATCAGCATATTAGAATGATTTCTGAAGGATCACATGACTCTGAAGACTGGATTTATGGATGTTGAAAATTAATCTTTGTCTTCACAATTTAAATAAAAAAATCCATTAAAACAGTATATAAACAAAATTTCACAATATTACAGTTTTTACCTTATTTTTATTAAATACATTCAGACCTTGGTGAGCATAAAAGACCTGGGTTATGTGAAACGACGACTGACTTTGCCAATACTTAAAATTCAAGTATATTTGTAAGTTAAACAAAATTTCCATTTCACAAGAGACAAATTTGGCAAATTTCAGACAAGATCTGTCTCACCCTACCACATATGAATGGCTCACCTGAAACGGATCTTAATATCAGTTGTAAACGAGGCTTTTCATTAAAAAAAATGATATTAACATTAGTTAACAACATTAGTAAACATGAACTAAGAATGAACAATACTTCTACAGCATTTATAAATCTTAGTTAATGTTAATTTCAGCATTTACTAATGCATTATTAAAATCACAAGTTGTGTTTGTTAACATTAATTAATGTACTTAAGAATGATCAATGAACAACTGTATTTTCTTTAACTAACATTAACAAAGATGAATAAATATTGTAATAAATGCATTGTTTATTGTTTGTTCATGTTAGTTAATACATTAACTAATGTTAACAAATGACACCTTATTGTAAAGTGTTACCAAAATAATAATAATAATAATAATAATAATAAATCCAGGCCTCATTGGTAAGGTTTGCAAGATTATGATGCAATATTTCCTACTAACACTTTCAGCTTTTCACAACTAAACCTGAGTATGAGCAACAATGGACAAATGAGATCCAGACTAGACACCCATCTGAAATGCTGCTGGTCCTCTCTACCTGCACTGCCATCATGCAAGGACATTATTAGCACATGCAAGAAGCATACCGCCAGGAACACTGACAGGTGAAACAGCTGCCATTACGCCTAAGCAAACATTATAGTGCATTTCCAACAAGAACACATTATTCCGACTGGCACAAACGGCAAAACAGGAAATCAAAGTGTTCTTATCTGTGGGAAACATGAAGTGTCCAAAAACAACAACAACAAAAAAAAAAATAGCAATTCCCAACTCTGACAGCCAGAGAGATGCAGAGATGCTAAAAGAGGTGCCGATTATACTACCAAGTCTGAAATTCTCAGTTTGGAGAGCTGTTAAACAGCAGACCAACAGAGGGATGTTTCTGCTCTATTAAACAGACAGGGACATGGACGTGCCAAACATAATAAAACAGAATAAATCAGTTAATTAGTTACATGTGGGAAAGAAAACTGAGAAATCAAGTGTAGAGTGATTAAGTGCATAAGCTAAAAACATTATTCTGTAACTGAAAATGTTATGGTAGAGGTTTGACAGCTTTATAGGCCTTTCGTGTGAACTGCTTTCCTGATGTAAGACAGAAAAATGATAATGAGAAAACTAAATTCTATAGTAAATCCTGAAGTAAATACACTAACTGCTTACAAAGAATCGTGGGGGGATGGAGTTTGAGACAAAATATGAAACTGACAAAGTACAAACCTAAAGTACGGTAAATGTCAAGTACGGTAAATATAGGAATATAAGGGAATTTAAAAATTAAAACACACATGCTTCTTATACTAAAAATCAGCATAATTATTGGGGATATTTCACTTTCCTTCAAATAATGTAGATGCATCTATGCCTGCCCATTTCCACCACTGAATAAAAGCATTAAAAAAAAAAAAACTCACAATTCTGACTTTTTTTTCTTCTCAGAATTGCGTGACAAACTTGCAGTTGTGAATTATAAAGTATTTTCTTATAATTGCAAGTTTATATCTTACAGTTGTGTGTTATATCTTGCAATTCTAACTTATTTTCTCATAATTGTGAGATATAAACTCACAATTGCAAGTTATAAAGTCTAATTCTGAAGCAAAAGTACTGACGTTTTTTCAGAATTGCAAGTTTATATTGTGAGAAAAGTTGTGAGAAAAAAAGCCAGAACTGTCACAAAAACTCACAATTACCTTTTTTATTTATTATTCAGTGGTGGAAACAGTCTTCCACATATGCCTGTGTTTTTTTAACATGAATATTTGATATATCATAGAAATGTCCAGTTGTCTGTATAACATGTCCAAAAACTTTTTAAAAGGAGAGGTTACAACAGAATTTACTAAATTATAATTAAGTCACAAACCTAAATTGAATGAACTGTGAAGTGTCAAGGAATTAAAATATTCATCTACAGAAAAAAAAAGGAAATAGGAATATAAATACATTTTACAAAAATATTTTTTTACTCCCATACAAAGCATACAATCCACTCTCTTTCAAACAATGTGCATTACAGGGAAACATGTCTATACCTATATGCTTGTGTTTGTTAACATGGATATTTTGCCTCACTGTAATGTCCACTTGTTGGTGCGACATGTCCAAGAAATTGAGTTTTCAAAGGACATGCCATTCTGCATGATTCAAAACAGAGCTATGAACGTCTGACATCAGCATCACTGAAATTACAGCCCTCAGGCATCATGGGAAAACAGCACTGGCCATTCATTGGTTTTCTGCTATAGTAACTGACAGAAACGTCCATTTAGAACACAACTAATGTGCATGACTTCCTGGACGTTGAATCAGACGGTCCATTATAGAAATAGCATGCATGCCCAAAACCACATTCAAGCATCTATCTTCAGGATAAATCTTGGGTGATACTAGCTCATTTCCTCCCAAAACCAAACATCAAACTTGCCCTGAACCGAACAGATGATGAATGTGTGTATTTAATTTGCCTTTGCTTCTATATTTTGTTCTCCATCTTTTCTATTCTTCCACTTATATAGCCCATACTATCTAACCATTTTCCTGCTCTATATGTATGTCATAGGCATTTTCCTAAAGACTTACACCAAAACATATTTCTAGCTTTACAAGTTCCTATAAAGGTGATTTAACAGCAGTAATCAATGTGTCACTCAGTATGCAGCCTGTGTGCCCTGGGGTTGGGGGGAAGATAAAGACCACAGACGAAGAGCAGGGGGATTTTAATCACATTTTCCACAGTTCCAATCCCTCAACCCACAGCACCCAAACTCTTGCCCATCGCTATCCCCACACCTTTGACAGACCATCCTCTCAATTTCACAGCCTGCTGCTACTGCTCATTGATGGTGCATCTCACACCAGCAGCATGGCTGCACATACCTAGTTGCAGCTTTTCCGTGCCTGATTTACACATGGTGAACGTTCAGCAGGCGGAAATGTGTATACATTCAAAAATTGGCTCTGGGAGTATATGGTAAAGGAACATACACAGGGAACAGCTATCCAAAATGTATTAAATTATTTAATATAATTTATTAAATTATTCCACTATATGGTCATTTTAAAAAATGACACTATATTATTCTCAAACCATATGATGGCTTTCTGCAACAAAATAAGTCCTTGGAGCATTCATTAAAATAAAGTACTGGTGTGAAGAAGTCATTCAGTTATTTGGTTGATTCAGTTCTCAAAATGGGTCTGAATCAATCATTCCCAAATCTGATTTGGTTTTTGAGTTTAACTAAGACTGACTGTGCGAATCAATGATTTGGTCCCAATGGTCAACAGCAACTGGAATGGAAAATTATCAGTGAATAATGACTTTCTATGGAATTTCTATCTATTTTTTTTTTCGTAACCAAATCATTGATTTGCTCAATCAGTCTGAATTAAACAAACAAAAAAAAAAGAAAATCAGATTTGTGAATGATTAATTTAGACTCATTTTGTGAACTGAATCAACCAATTAATTGAAATAATTAAAATTAATGAATTATTCCACATCAGAAGACTTGAAATTCAAAATACAAATCTGATCCACTTATGACGGTTTAATAAAATTTGAGAGCCCCATTCTTCATTAAAATGAACGGCCTTTAAAAAAACTACTTTTTTGTGTTTTACTGAAGAAATAAAGTCATGAGGACGAGTAAACGGCAGAATTAAAATTTTTTGGTAAACTTTTCCTGCTTATATGAACTGCTAAGGTAGTTTTTGTATGAGTTTGACAGCACATACCTCTGATTTTCAAAGTTAATAGCATGAACTCGGTGCGAACGCGAATGAGAATCAGGTTGTCAGAGCTCCCAGGCCTGCCGGCGCTCTCCGAGTCATATCATGATCTATGACCCCCCTTCTACTCTTTCATGCATTTAAATGCAGGGCTGATCTATGAAAACGGGCCTTCATTTAAACCTGTGGTTAAAGCTAAACTCCCTCTCAAAGTGTTCCGCCTGTGCATATGAGGGGAATGAAAGTGAAAAATCCATCACGCACCCACAGACACACATTATTCATCACCTCCGTTGTGCCCCATATCTCCCATTTCCATGCCGTATAATAAGGAAGGTGTGATGAGCTGTCGTTTGACGTGGAAAGCTAATCCATGCAAAAATAAATTTACGTGGGTAATTGAGCTAAAGCAGAAGCATTACCAAAACAAAAAGTGCCAGAGCGCTTCCTGTGCAAAATTTCTAACCTTGGATTTAATGATGAAACTGTATTTTGCCTCACCTCTGCGTCCTGAAGTGCTGTAAATATTCATGGATGGGAGGTGAAAACTTTCCCACAGGCATTTGTGTTTGACTCACCCGAGAGAAAACATACAGCTGAGCCAGCTTGGAAATGTGAGCAGCTACAACTCTTTCCCAATGCTTCAGCTGACCCTCACACAAAAGAGAAAGTCAAACCTGTCCTGAGAAAGTTAACATGCTTCGACAGGATGACCAAACCTGAGGCTTGAGAAGGTTCACAGCTTTTGGTTTGGGGTTAATGCCTCTATAACCGGCTCGCTGTGGTGCTCACCCAACCATAGTGGTAGCAGTTCTGCGGATTGTAACCTTCATTTATTGTCTTTGTTTCTCTAAAATAGTCCAGTGAGAGACTTCTGGATGAAACACCAGCGCAGTTGTAAGAAGGGTTGTGCACAATTCAGAAGAAAAGAAAGGGATCTCCTTGGAATTGTAATTGAATTGGCCACATCCCACAGGAAGCTGAACTGGAAAGACAGGAAGAGGAATTTACAGAATTGTTATTAAAAAAAAAAAAATTAACACAGGTAATGCATTTTAGGAAAGGAGCCTTGGTCCACAAAATGTAACTTATTAACCCTCTGGGGTCTGAGAAGTTTTGACATGCCCTGACATTTGTGTTTTTTTTTTTTCCAAGATGAAATATATAAACTAAATAGACATTTTTATAGCTAGGTGTCATCCATCCATCCATTCATTCTTCCATCCATTCTTCCTATCGTATTTGTCTATATACCATATCTGTCTATCATTCATCTATAAATTTGTTTGTCTATTTGTCAAACGTTCAACCTTAAAGTTATTTTTTTAAACTTGACAAATATTTGATCATCTTTGAATTTGAATTGTACTTTTTTACATGTAAATTCGATCTGTTTCTGCATTCTGTTTACTACATAAATCAAATTCAACTTAGAGATCAATCTATAATATATAAACTTTCAAAGCCAAATGTAAAGCCCATCATTTCAGATCTATTTTTTACTACAAAAGCAAACTTTATCAAATGCATTTACATGAATTTCTTTAAATTTCAACCCAATTTAATTACATTCGAACTCAAGTACAATCATGCATCCTGTTGCTGCCTCAACGCAAAATCTAGACTTAAAATTGAATTTAAACGACATTCTCAATTCTATTCTGAATGGTGCACAAGCCTGGTTGTTGGAGCTGTGAATTGACTGCTGCACGCTTCAGGACAGCACAGCCCTGCAGAGCATGAATGGAGAACAACGGAGGCCTGTGATGGAGAACAGACAGGGAAAGAGGACCTCCTTGGGCCCCCCAAACTGACAGCAACGGGCTCCCGCCCACACAAACACAGGCACGGAGCCATCTGCAGAAGCTGAACGGGGCACATACCGACTGCACCTTGCTGATAAACGGGCGCAAACAAACCAGGCGTCTGCTGAGACCCACGTACCTCTCCAGGCAGTCAGACGACAGAGGTGCGCGCAAACGCCTGTGGTCCTCTCTTTATGTGCACGTCTCCATCTCCCTGCCAAGCTGTCTCTTCTGTGCAGACACCCACACAATGGAGGAAGGGGAGGTATCAAAAGAAAATGACATGCAGGCTGGCACCCGCTCTGTGAGGAAATGTCATTGCAGGCTTGGGGTCTCCAGGTGCTTTCAGCTGCGCAAGGTTGGTGGTTAACCCTGACAATAGCATGTCACATTCATGTGAGTGGATCCGTATGTAGCTGCCCACTAAAGGATTTCAAAGCCTGACCTCTGCGGCGAATGAGGTAGGAGCCAAAGGTCAGGCATTGAGGGTGCCAGCAAAATGCACCAAGGAAAGAAAACAGTCAAAGCTATGACCTTCATCATGTCAGAGGACTACACAGAGCACTGCAAGCCAAGCAGGCTGAGGCTTGATAAATGAAAATTATTTTTTATCATTATATTATTTACATTAAACTATTAAAGCTTGAATTATTTATTTTTCATTGTGAACACAGGACCAAGCTGGCGCACTGGGACTAGGAGCACACTGTGAAAGAGTTCAGGGGTCAATTCAATTTTTCAAAATGTTAAACTACGCTGTATTATAAATGCTATAACTACATTAGTCAGGGTTGAGCACATCTGAACTGAACTGAACTCAAAGTTGAATTTGAATTGAAGTAGCACAAAGAATGCAGAGGCAGTTGAAATTCAAAGAATTAATTTTTTTAAATCCTTTAAGTCTTTAGAATTAATAGTGCTTACAAAGTTTTAAAGAAATATTTTTGACAATAAAAGCTCAGTTTGTCAAATTTAGAAATCCTTTGAGTCTTTAAGGTTCACCGAAACAATGAGGTGAATGAAATTCAAATAATTAAATTTTAACAAGAAAAGCAAATTGTCAAGTAAGTTTAAAAATCTTTAAGGTTTATACAGTATATTCGATAGAAGAAACAAAATAGTTAATTTTTTAAAAGGAAAAGCTAAATTTGTCAAGTTTAAAAATTCGTTGTCTTTAAGGTTTATAGAATCAATAAAACAAACTAATTTTAAAAAACAGACAGATTTCAATTCAATGTCTCCAATTCACTTCAGATTTCAATCGTGAACTGAAATGCTTGCACTAGTATACAGCTTCCTTGTAGATGATTTGTAATAGTGTCTAGCATACTGTACTAGTATTGTGTCTATAACTGACAAGCGTATTGTTTCAATGCTTATGAAGCACATACTCTATAGACTGTTGATCATCATCACCTGCCCTTCATCATTTATAAGGATTGATTGAGGAAAGTATTAAAGAAATTAACTTGAAGTCTCACTTTTATGGACAACGACACGGTATCCCCATTTTCACTAGCAAGCCTGGACTAACATGGAAATTCATGCTGGTCTTTTCAGCAGGGTTTGTTAACCTGGCATGAATTTAAACATGAGGATAATTACAGAAACAGAAACTCCCAACTGCTGCCCAATTAAACCCTTTCAAAGTCTTGAGGGCGGTATCAGATGAACATCTAAATGTCAGTGGGACCACATCACCCGACTTTTGTCTGTACTAGTGTAAGCCTCATATTTGAATGTCATGCAAAAGACCATCAATGAAAACATGAAAAATGTCATCGCTGTGCATTCACATGCAGTTGCATTTCATCTAAGCAACATAAAACAGATCTATGGAGTGTCTCTTTGGATTAGCTGCATCGTCCTTGGCTCCTCTGTTCATGCTGTTAAGAGCTTAAACCGTTCATCAGTTTGCCAAGAGTGAAGCTCTCATTACCATGAGAAGTTATAAGGTTCCTGTCATCGGCCTGAAGGTAATACTGAAAGACAGCACACACAAGCATTAGGAGTCCTGCAACACCAGCTCTCGGAGAACAGCTGACCTTGCAGTAACTAAGAGCAAAAGATGGTTGCGGGGTGTTTGCCGGGTGAGTTGCTGGGTCGTCCTAATGGGCTTCGAGCCCCCAACACTGATTTACATACTTCATTCTAGCTACTAATGGGAAATGGCTGTGTGTCGTTGCTCAAATCTGACATGCCTGGCCTCTTGCTGAGATAAACTTACCCCGGAGACGGGAAGCCCCTGCTTTCTTAAACAGGCTCAAATTGAATTAGGACATTCTTCTGGACTGTGGTGTGAAATTGAGCAGAGATGTACCCTGAGGTTGGGAAAGCAAGGTGTTGGATTTTAAGCACATTAAAAATGGGAGACTGTTGTATCAAGCACTACTCGCCCAATGAATTTTAAAAAACAGCATGATGAGGAAGAGAGAGATAAGGGACAGCTGACACTCACCGCGAGAGTGTGAGTGTGTGCTATGAGTGTATGTAAGTTCTTCTTTACACACTGTGAATGTTCATTCAAAGCTTGACTCTCCAGGAAACAGATACTTGTGATTTAAAAAATAAAATAAATAAATAAATCTTGAAACAAGTAATACAAGTATACATTTTTTCACAACTGTGGGCTGTGCTAAGCAGATGAACTGGGTTTGGAACTTGAGGCCAGTTGCAATGTTCTAGCATCTGTTTGTACTATATATCATAAGCCATATGGTTTATCTGCTCATAAAATTTAGGCTTCATTTTCTCATATGGGGTTACAAGAGCCTTGAGAAAAAAACTTAAAGCCTATTTACATGTTAAATAAAAAAAAATAAATAAATAAAAAGGTAATTGCGACTTTACATCTCCAGTTGTGACTTTATATGTCACAGTACGAAGGTTTCATGTTTCGTATCTCAAAATGTCTTTACATTCCTAAAAAAGGCACTTTATACACTACTGTTCAAAGGTCTAAGGTTAGTTCACCAAAGGTTGCATTTATTTGATTACAAATTTTTATCAGCCATTACTCCAGTCTTCAGTATCCCATGACTCTTCAAAAATTACTGTAATTTATGCTGATTTGGTGTTCAAAAAAGCATTATCCGTATTTAAACCCATTGTGCAGTTTAATAGTTTTGTGGACAATTTTTTTTTAATATTTTTAATGAAAAGTTAATTACTGTATCTCCAATTTACAGTATGTTTCTCATTATTTCAAATGTATACATCCAAATAGATTTTAATGTGTTACAATGCAAGACATGTCAAGTTTAACTCATAACAAAATGTGCCTTTACATCTAAGAATTATGGCTTTGTATATTAAAATGTGACTTTTTCTCACAATCTGGCAATTTTTTATTTATTTTTTAACTATCTGACAAATACTTTTTTTATTTTTAGACTGAAATAGGGTTGAATAGTTTGACATAATTACTAGTTTCTCCACACTTCATCTATGCAATCAATAGCACTTTGACTGCAGTCCTAAGAAAACTTTGGATAAGAGCTGCTCTGTTTAATCAAACAGATTCTAGCATGTAAACTGGGTTTTTGCATGGTTGGATCAGTGTTATGTAGAATCGAATTGCCTCAGCCCACCTGTGGAAGATGTCAAGTCTCTGCAAATCTCTTCTATCAATGAGTCTGGCCACCAGTGAAGTCCAGCTCTGAAATTTGTGTGTGCCTCTACTTTCGGTCAATTGGAAAACCCATCACCCCTGTTATCTACTTTCAGCTGGAAATGGCAATAGATATGAAGTAAGCTTTGCTCAAGATGGGAAGAATAAATTACCTCCTGCATCCATATCAGCAACGTTTTCTCCAGCACTGAAGCCACCTTCATCTTCCCAACCAGCCGTGCATTGTTCGATCGCTCACACAGAGCAGACAAACCATTCCTCTCCCCTCCTTCCTCTCAACCTTCTTATTTCTTACAACTTCAGCCTCTTACCCTCACTTCCTTTCTTAAGCTCAAGCTTTCGTTCAATCTGGCGCCTTATGGCAATAACTCAGTCCATCTATCACACCAACCCACACCACCGAAACTCTCTGTAATCCAGCAGTGGCTAATTCCATCAGTCTCAAGCCTACTATTCACCCCCATCAGTCCCGAAATCCATTTAAAAGGGTTGAGTAGTTCTTTGCAGTTCTTTTATCCTCAGCTGGTGAGACTGGATGGCTGTGAGGTACAAGGCCAAGACAAAGATAAATATGCAGCCAAAAAGAAAAGGGAATAATTACGCTGAATACCTCTAAATCATAGTCAGGACAGGAACTGCTGCTGTGCTGGGCAGAAGTCAACGTAATGAAACCAGGCAAGATACAGATGATTCTCAGCTCTATTAGAAGTCCAACAGGGTACTAAAGAATGTGGAAAATATTGATACACTAAAGTATTGTACTGGCTTTTTATCACTTTATAAAATCAATACACTTACACCAACTGATCAATTAAAACTAACAGACTAAACTTGTAACAAATAACATTACTTCTAAAGCTTTTTAGACCAGGAGATTTCAAAAATCCGGGTCGACTGAAAGTTTAAGTGAAACCTAAAAAAAAAGGCTGCATTAATATGATCAAAATAGACTAAAAATAGAGTAAGAAGAGTACGACAAATTAAAATTAATTGTTTTTGATTTTAATACATTTTAAAATGCCATTTATTCCTGTGATGTTAATGTATGTCACAAAAGGTTTCATTTCAAATAAATGCTGTTATTTAGAACAGCAAAAATGTTTTACTGTTTTGCTGTATTTTTGATCAAAATAAACGTAAATGCTACAGTGGTGAGCATAAAAGTATTTTTTTAAAATAGGCACAAATTCTGTTAACACTTATTCATGCATGGCACAAATATTTAATGTTTAGTTAATGTTTTTAATTATTTTTTGTATTAAATTAAATAAGCATATCTAGAAATCACATTACAAACACATTTCATCACTGACCTAATTTATGCATTCTAGCATTGCTTAATTGGTGAGGGATACATGCAATGCTGCCTTAGAAATTGCATCAGGAGTGTTTAGGACGCCTTAAAATGTTATGGAAGGCATAAAAGTATTATAATGATCACTAGTGATTTTTACCCCTACAAGACATGCTTGCAGCAGGTCTCCTGTGACTCAAATTTTTTTATCTCTCACGGTTGAGTATATTGTTGTACAGCTCGCTTGGAGACACAAATATAAAGTGAAAAGAGCTTCAAAGTCTCTCTAATAAAGCACAGCTCTGAGTGGAAGCCTTTGCTCTCAGGCTATGCAGAAAGCTTCTTTTTGCCATAGTAACGGCAGCTCTGTGCGCATTCTTATCCGTAAGGGCGACGATGAACTGGACAGGTGGGCACCACGATACAATGATTACAGAGGTCAGCGAGAACGTGGGAGTGAGAGGACGGAGAGAATGGAAGATAACAAAAAATGCAGTGAAAATGAAGAGTGAGATGCAAGTGTTAAGGACATTCATGGCAGTGGGTGGTTTTGGCAGAACATGTCTTAATAGAACGCCTGGGGAACTGACATTAAAGGAGGAATTGAGATAAATAATTGTTTTATTTTTATATATCCATTTTTTTTCCCATAGCGCGTAACAGTTTGAGAGATGATGGACTCTAATTGGCAGGCAGTCCGAGAGTAAGTGTCAACCAACAAATGAAAACATACCCGTTATTCAAATGATGTTAAATATGAAGAGCTTAAATAGACATAAAATTGATACACATGACAGAAACACCCTCTGCATGAGAGTGTTTCTGCGAGCTGCTTTAATATTTTCTAAGTAGTGTCAACTCTTCACTCTTTTTAAAGGAAAAAGACTATTGCACATTAACGTCACATCATTTGATCCATTTTTATACTACAGATAGTTCCTATACACTCAGATGTTGTCTTTTCAGTGTGGCATCACATCTGATCATTTATTTTGACCTCATGAAGGAAGGATGCAAAAAAACTCAAGGGAAAATCTTCAATCATAATTTATATGCCAAAGACATACACATCACCTTGGTTACTGCTTGCAGTCTCATTTTCATAAGACATTCTATTATCCATATAGATATATGTTTTTATTGCTCCATATGGGTTTCCTTCCACAGCTTACTGGAAAATCATGAGCTTATATCCATGAAAAGTCACCTTCAGGAAGAATCTTCAACAGCTGCGCTCTACATTTGCTGTCGACTCCGCCATCTCGTCCGCTCACATTCTCTTCTTACAATCAAAGAGTTGCCAGTCTACAGCATTGCTACAATGTGACACACATTACAGTAAGTGTCCGTGAAGAGGCTAAGTGTTGTTGGTTTATATTCCACTCACCGCCTAATACGGGGCTCAAGGGACTGGAGCTCAAACTTGGCTGCACAGAGACGCTAAAAACCCAGACACACTCCAGACTCTCTTACAGTCTAATCAGCAATCCCCTTGGACCGTCCTTTCACACTGGCCTAACTCTGTAACACGCTCTCTTTCTGTTTTCCCCTACACGTACACACACAAGATTCACCCTACCTGACCTCTTTTCTGGGATAGAAGGGTAACCATATCTCTGTGGAATTCTGTTGCTCTTTCCCAGCAGCCAGAAGTCTCATCAAACCTCAGAGACCCTGTCCATCTGTCTCTCTGCCCCTACTGTCTTCCTGCTTACAAACACCAAGATTTCTCTTGGATGTGTTTGCGCTGTCTTGTCTTTTTCCAGACACAAGCAATTGAAGGTGTGCCACAGGGTGCTGAACTGGGTCCCTTTGGAATTTCTCTGACGGATCCCTCAAGCACCTTTTCCCAGTAAACAGACACTCCTGAGAGCTACAAGGAAAACCCCAAGTAAATACCACTGGATCGCTAACCTCCAAACTTAAACTTGTTGGCAACATCACGATATAGCATAATCCATAGGCGTTTGGTTGCAACATGCACAGAGGTCACCCAAAAATTGATTTCACTCATACTTACAAACAAACACAAATGTATTAATAATATTAATAATAATCATAGTAATATTTATTATTATTTTATGAACATTCCCAAATGTTAACAACCCATATCATTTTTACTGTATAGCAGTAATTCCCTCATGTTTCTTCTTTTCATTTTAATCAGTCAGTGTGCTTTCTATAAATATAAACATCAAAACTCATTATAAACCAAGTTTTCTCCTCAATAACCCAACCAATGCACATCTCTCTCTCTCTCAGCCCAGACTCCTGCATCTTTAAAGCATGAAGGCCCTTCTAACAGCACCGGAACTGGTAAAATACTTAGTCTTTCTGCAGCTACGCACCAACTCAAACACGAGTGTGATTTGTTATTCCCTGTGGCGGGGCTGACTATTAGCCCTGTGCTCCTGTTGTTGCGATAAAAACCACAGCAGAAAACAATAACGAGAGCAGAACATCAAACAGCACCGTCTTTTTTTCTTTAATCTCCCTTCTCAAAAACATTTGAAAAAGATGACAGTGTGAGAGGTGCTGTCTCAATCAGTGCATTTACATTCCATTCCTCTGCAGCAAAGAACACCATTGGATTAGCAACTAATCCATTTCAGTTATGCTAACATGATGACTGCACTTACATGATTTTATCCAACACATCGAATTTGCATTCTACTAAAAATGCATTAAGTATAGCCACTCTGTCACCTGTGAGACTTGTAATAGCACAAGAAATAAAGCCCATTATATTAATTGTATGGTTGTCCCTCTCATAGTCAATCATTCTTACTTTCTTATAATTCAAAGTAACAGATTCAGTCATATCAGTGCAAATCGAGGCTGGTAATCTTAAACTATGGCTAGCATCGATTTGAAAGATTTTACATGACATTCCATTTATTAAAAAATAATTAATAAAAATTAATAAATGAGGAAAAAAATATCAGAAAACATCTAAAATCTTCCAATAAAATGCAGGGTTGTGTTTCAGGCCTTGTTTGCCAGTTTTGATGGATGAATTCTAACTTTTTCCCAATCCTGATACTAAGTCAGAGTTAAAAGGTGGATTTAGCAGTCCAACACTGCTAACACTCCTCTGAAAATAAATGCATCCTTCAAACTTTATCTTTGTCTTGTTGGTCAAACATAAAACCAAAAAACAACAGCAAGCCAGAGGGGGAAAAGCATTGACAAAATGTAGCTTTCTCTTTGAAAACAAATGCAATGGGCTCTGAAATCCAGCACAGCATCAGTATCATTTCCTCACAGTTTATGTGGTCGAAATGCTTTGAATGTCTAATCAACATTTTAAGTGATGAGTCAAATATGGATGAAAGCATGAAAAATAAATAAATAAAAATAATCAATGTGGAAGCCTTATTACTATACCGTAATGATGAGAGGACTGTAGATCTCATTTGGGCTTTGGACACCTTCCCAGAAACACCTGTGCTATGTGACTATAGCAAATCTGTGCTGGAATTATCCTAATCTCACTGCTAACACACAATGAAGTAGATAGCGAAGTAAATTACTTGGAGGAAGAAATGTAAACTGGAGTAAGGTGGCAAAAATGGAAATCAGACAAAATCCAAGGCCATCCGAAATGCAGAGTAGTTTGATTCTTCACTGGTACAGATTTGGATAAATTTGGATAATGAACTAATATTTTGGCAAGAAACAACCTAGGATTTCCTACAAACACACAGCTTTTTCACTTCACAAGATGCTAACAGATGGACTGGAGACGTGTGGACTACTTGTGGATTATTGCGATGTTTTTATCAGCTTTTATCAGTTTACCATTCACTGCAGAGGATCCATTGGTGAGCAAGTGATGTAATGCTAAATTTATCCAAATCTTTTCCAATGAAGAAACAAACTCATCTACATCTTGGACGGCCTGAGGGTGAGTATATTTTCAGCAAATTTGTGGCTGGACTATTCCTTTGAAGCTGCTTTTTTTTTTTTTTGCCACCATAGCCATTTTTCCTTTATTTAAATTTTTTTTGTGTGACAAGGTTCCAGTCAGAAGTCAAAATGTTCCCAATTGCTCCATTTTTGTGCTCAGGTAAAGAGTTGCACATGGATTTATTTCAATGCTGTCACTTGTATGTTTGCCTCCGGGCAGCATGTAAAAATTACCTTTCTCCAACTTCAAAAAAAGAAACGAAAAATGAAGGAGTGGTCAGGTTATTTCTTTTCCCCTCTAGTTCTTAATTTAACTTCCAAACAGTTAGAGAAAGTCCAGAATACCCACTTAATAACCATCCCATCGTCTGTGATATAAATATTCATTGGCTCCACCAGATTGTCTTCCACCCTGCATAGGTAAGATGGTAGGTAAATCTGTGGCTGAGAGATGTGCCTGTCAGGAACCATTGCAGAGCCACAATTCACCTTCCCCCAATCAAGCCTTTCGCATATCACCTGCAGGCGGTCGTACAGGAGAAACATTCCCCCAGTATAACCTCTGTCTTTTTTTTTTCTTGCTCCATGCCTTTAGTTCTCTGTCAGTATATTTTACGTTTACGAAAGTCCACAGTAATACCAAGGTGTTTTTGTGCATATACAGGTGCATCTCAATAAATTAGAATACATTTTTTCTTGTAAGTCATTTCAAAAAGTGAAACTTTCATATATTTTAGATTCATTGCATGTAAAGTAAAACATTTCAAAAGTTGTTTTGTTTTAATTTTGATGATTAGAGCTTACAGCTCATGAAAGTCAAAAATCAGTATCTCAAAATATTAGAATATTTACATTTGAGTTTCAATTAATGACCATCCCTACAGTATAAATTCCGGGTATCTCTTCTTCTTTGAAACCACAATAATGGAGAAGACTTCTGACTTGGCAATGATCCAGAAGACGAACATTGACACCCTCCACAAAGAGGGTAAGTCACAGAGGGTCATTACTGAAAGGTGTGGCTGTTTACAGAGTGCTGTATCAAAGCATATTAAATGCAAAGTTGACTAGAAGGAAGAATTTGGGTAGGAAAATGTGCACAAGCAACAGGGATGACTGCAAGCAAAGCTGATTCAAACACTTGTGAAAGCTTCACAAGGAGTGGACTGAAGCTGGAGTCAGTGCATCAAGAGTCACCACACTCAGATGTCTTCAGGAAAAGGGATACCAAGCCACTCCTGAACCAGAGACAATGGCAGAAGCGTCTTAACTGGGCTGTGGAGAAAAAGAACTGGACAGCTCAGTGGTCCAAAGTCCTCTTTTCAGATGAAAGTAAATTTTGTATTTCATTTGGAAATCAAGGTCCCAGAGTCTGGAGGAAGAGTGGAGAGGCACAGAATCCATGTTGCTTGAAGTCCAGTGTGACGTTTCCACAGTCAGTGATGATTTGGGCTGCCATGTCATCTGCTGGTGTTGGTCCACTGTGTTTTCTGAAGTTCACAGTCAACGCAGCCATCTACCATGAAATTTTAGAGCACTTCATGCTTCCTTCTGCTGACAAGCTTTATGGAGATGCTGATTTCATTTTCCAGCAGGAGTTGGCACCTGCCCACACTGCCTGGTAGTACTGTGCTTGATTGGCCAGCAAACTTACCAGACCTGAAGCCCATAGAGAATCTATGGGGTATTGTCAAGAGGAAGATGAGAGACACCAGACCCAACAATGCAGATGACCTGAAGGCTGCTATCAAAGCAACCTGGGCTTCCATACCACCTCAGCAGTGCCACAAACTGATCACCCCTATGCCATGCCGAATTGAGGCAGTAATTAAAGCAAACGGAGCCCCTACCAAGTACTGAGTACATATACAGTTAATGAACATACTTTCCAGAAGGCCAACAATTCACTAAATATGTTTTTTCTATTGGTCTTACGAAGTATTCTAATTTGTTGAGATAGTGAATTGGTGGGTTTTTGTTAAATGTGAGCCAAAATCATCACAATTAAAAGAACCAAAGACTTAAACTACTTCAGTCTGTGTGCATTAAATTTATTTAATACATGAGTTTCACAATTTGTTGAATTACTGAAATAAATGAACTTTTCCATGACATTCTAATTTATTGAGATGCACCTGTACTATGGCAACACTACGGTATTCTTTTGAGTACCTTGGAGTACAAGGAAGTTTATGGTACAGTAAATACTGTATTTTTAATATTTCATTTAATTTATTAAAATGATTAAATACAAAGAAATACATAATACAGTAGTTAATAAGATTGTCATTTCTACACAGTACATTTTGAAATGAGTATCTATGTTTTCACCTACATCTTTGTTCTAAATCTCTTTTTCTGCACCAGCGCTAAACATTGAGGAGCTACTCTGGACAGGAAAAAATGCAGGTATGAATGTAAAACTGCAAAAATTAGTCTCTTTTTCGGAGCCAGGATGCTATGGCTCAGTTTCTTGGGATGGCGAAGTGGAATCCAGAGGCATTTATTGAAAACACACAGGAACGTGACCTCTCAGCTTCACATAAACACAGCTAAGTAAACAGGTCATTAAGAAAATAAAGCAACTTTCTTCATTCTGTCAGGCGCAGGAGCGAGGGATTAATGGCCATGGAGTAGGCGCAGTTGCAGACACTGTTCACACAAGCCTAAAAATAACAGCCACAGACATCTAGAGAATCTCTCACCCTGGACATGTTTAATGGCCATTGTTTCTGCTGCATTAAGCCACATGGGCTAAAGTGGCTCCAAAATGTCTCCTCGGCAATTAGGAGACTATGGATGCCACGAGCAACAACTTGGTCTAGCCCCAGTCCAAAGCAACTGGGCAAAATGCTTTTCTAAATACACATTTATCACACAAGCCAATTAAAAAAGGATGCCAGATTTGGCTACATTCAACATAGTGATCAGTGTTGTTATTGTTACCTAAAACGAATTTATTAATTTATTAATAAAATACTACAATAGTATATAAATAATACTAAAATAACATTGACAGTGATACCTCAAGGTAACTGTGTAATATGTGACACTGAAATACCAAAATAGCAGAAACAACAAAATGAGTCACACCAGATAGCCCTGCCTTTTCTGACATTTCATTGGACCAAAGAACAGGTCATCATGTATATTAAGCAAGTCATATTTTGGCTCAACCAATGGCGTGAGTTTAACTATTTGACTTAAATGGAAGAATGGCGATTTTGGGAAACCTGTCAGGAGACAAACATTTCTTGGTACAACTAGTGGTGCAAAAATTACATACTTCACCTTTAACAATGCATCTGCCTTCTCAATTTTTAAATGTCATCTCCTGTCTAATATCCCAAAAATACTTAGTATAGGCATACAATATGTCTCATTATTACTGCTTTCTAATTATACTTACAAGTGCTTCTGCAGTTGCTCAGCTTAATCCAAATTCATTAAGAGATACCAAAAATACAGCCAGCGGATGAAAGTGCCACGAACACATGCCCACGTTCACCCACACGCAGACTCAGCCTATAAAACTCAACAGGGAGCTGAGGGTCACAAACAACAGGGCGTACGATGATGGCTGAAAATGCCACTGGCACAATCTCAATTTTTAAAAAAGGCATATTACGACAGCTGTGTTATAACTCGGTCACTTCAGGACACAATTACCACGTGCCCATCAGCCCTGCAGCCAACACACCCCACCAGAGCCATTCGGTGAGTGGTACAACAGCTGTGTCGCCCCCAGATACTTTATTTGGTAAAAGAGTAAATGTTCATAGAGCAGATTCAGATTTAGACCGATTATCTGTTTTTCTTTCCTCACTTTTTACGTGCCGAATGGATGTCAGTAGGGTATGATGGCTCAGAGGAGAATGTCTGTCACTAATGCAGAAATCTGCAGATTGGTACGGTCTCTGAAAGACACGAGAATGCAAAACAAGGTTTAATTGGAAGAGATTAATGCAAAATTGAGATGACAGAAGCTTGAGTTCGTGAAGCATACGGTGAATGTGTTCGCTCCGTCGATCAAATGTGAAAAATCGGAATGTGAGCACTGCTGTTACAACCTGGCAAAGTTTAATTGCCGGCAACACAAGAATTCACACATCCGTCTGCGCAAGGCTAAATTAGTTACAGAGTTCATTGTTTGAAGATGTGCTATGAAGGTTAACTTTCACTCTGTCTGACAATCAGCCCATATTTGCCTTGTTAAGCAAACAGGACCCTGTGGCATTTCAATGAGAATTGGGTGAGGATGATATTTTGTTCCCTGTCCGTCCCGTATTCGATTAGCATCATGGCACGCCAAATTATCTCCTAACTGATTCAGTCAAAACTCAGAAGGATAAACAATGTACTCTGTGAGTCTTAAAGTTGACAGAGGCTGTGACACGTGCCATTCGTATCGCCGGAGCGAGATAGAGAGATGCTGCTAACCGTCTAGCTCTTGTGACGCATGGACAGTATGATAGCTGGCAAAAAGAGAGGTGGGGATCAGCCTGTCCATGTGGGTCCAAAGGAGCGTAAAATTGCGTCCAGCAAAGCGTGTAGGATATGACAGCCAGGACATGAAATTCTAATGAAAACCAAATCTAATTCAATGCATATTTTCAGGAATCCCACCTACACAATCTAAACTTTGCAGATGGGCTGGCTCAAACCAGATAATCACATGTGAGTCTAAAGCGAAACAGTGAGGAAAATCTGAAAAACAATGTCAAATATTGTATGCTGCAAATACGTGTGTTCAGCATGCATTTTCAAGATTACACTTAATAAATAACAAAATATGTACTAATATCTATTTGTGTGTTGTCCGAGAATCCCCTGTAGAGATCAAATTCCCCCACAAGGATAGTAAAACCTGAAATTGTTTTGACATTGTGGGGGCAATTTGATGCAAAGTCCCACCCATTTAAAATGTCACCCAATCAAAAGTCAGGACAAAACAATGATTGAGAGACTTATGACCAACTTTTTTTTTTCCCCATAACACAATATAGCTCGTATTGCTTTCATAAAGTTATACTATACATAATGTACTCTAGTGTACGAATTTTAGAAGGATAGAACCGTCTCAAATATTTACAGTTTTTACCGTCTCAGGTTTTTTTTACCATTTTCCAGGGTCTAAGAAAGTATAATCTTGAAAAAAAAATCAATGGTATAGGTAAGTAAACTCCTAGTGAAACATGGCTTCAATGGATCTCTATAGGCAGTGGATTGAAAAAAAATCTAGTATGTGCACATTCACATTAAAGCAAATTGCCATTAAAGATCTCAGATTCCTTTTAATAGGAACATTTGTTTTTCATACTAGATATGTGTGAAGTTCAGACAATCTTAATTTGCACTTCAGTAGCGATGTCTGATTCATCAAGAAAACACAAAGGATTCTTTGTTCTTGTCACTTGTTTACCCGTCAGTGAAAAGCAGAGAGTTGTTTCTGAAGTATGCATAGTCCTTACTTTAATACTTTATTAAAAGTACATCCATTCTACTTTATATCAAGGTCTAATGAGGCCTTCACAGCGCTGTCAGCCTTTCAAAATGTCTGATTATAAAGCCTTCGCAGAAACTAATCTGTGCCTCTAGGGACTTTGTGTGACTGGGTTGAAGACATAAAGAGACAGATGCACAGAGAAAGAAGAAATATGTGGAAGAAAGACACCGCACCATGCTGCGTGTGCATGTGGGTGACAGGTTAAGAGGATGAGGGCCAATTCGCCTGACACCCAACTAAAGAAATGCACATTTAAAAGTGTCCGTATGTTCCCTTTCAACCATCCACAACAACAGCAGCCTTTCCCAAAAATAGCCTCGCAAAGCCGCTTAAACACAGAGATTTTTGATACGCTAATCGACAAACGCTCCCTGCCACATCAGCATCATGCCAGTTTTCATCGTGGAGCAGAAAAGGTTGCTCGGGATAGAGGATTTGTCTTCTTTTCTTAGAAATGCTTCAAAGGAGGTTGGGTCTTTATGAGAGAGGAGCTTAGAGCTCAGACTACAGTGTAGGGTGTTTCATTCTCACCAATTATGTCCCTGAAACATTTCCTCTCCTTTTCACTGCTAATGCATGTGAAGATCTGTATACACCAATAAACTAAGCATGCTTCCGTGCTCAAAGTTTTTAGTTTATAGTCATGACTTCATATACATATGACTGAACAGTAAGCAAAATGTAAGATGAAGTTTTAAGAACAAATGTGAGACTAAATACACTTGACTTGCTGTGCTGAGAACAAATAAAGCTAAAGAGGCGACTAAATTTGCTCGGGTATGTTGTTGTACAACTACTCTTTTCCAAAGTGAAGAAAAAAAAACTCAAGAATGAAGCACTGATTGCATTTACAACGAGGCAGTTGAACCTTAGCCCTCAGAAGAAGAGCTAAGCCTTGGGGGAAAAAAAGCTCATTCTTCTTACTCAACAGCTCCATCAAGTACAATAAATCCAAAAGTCTATCCTACAGTAACTCTAACAAAGGCCATCTAGTCAGCTGCACTGAACACCTGCTAATCTTCTTCTAAACAAATACACTGCTTAATCAACATTCTTACAGAACTCCAGCAAACAAACTCACTCAGAGGCACTTATGCTCACCTGTTGTTTTTTTTGGTATGGCAGGCAGTGTCCCTTCAGAATTGCTGGCACTATATCGCCATCTATATGGTGGGAGTGAGTACTGCTGGTGTTGAGAGTGGGGGTTGGGAGAGGAGATTGCAAGGCAGAGATTGATTTGCCCTCTCTCAGATGTGGCACTTAGCTGAGGCGATCTGTTGTGAATCACGGCAAATTAAAGAAAACAGAGCGAGCCACGCTTTGGAAATAAGCGCGGCAAAGAGAGGGAGATGTAGAGAGAGAGCTGTGGAACCTGATGTCCCTTCACGTCTCTGCCGGTTACCTAAGTCCTGTCTGAGACACGGCTCTAGAGAAGGGAGAAAGGTGTTAGTCACAGCCCAGCTGAGGTTCAGGCTCTTCTTCAGGCATGTGTGAGTCATATAGGGAGGAGATCAATGCAAAAGAAGAAAATAAAGGATTACAGTCAAGGTAGGGTTTAGTTGGCTGATTTGATCATCCGCAGTCAATGCAAAAACAGCAACGAGCCAAGATGAAGCATATCAAAGCGTTCAATATCACCGTCCAATTAGATTATGTGGGGAGGAAAGCAATCTATCATTTTAGATGGGGATGACTTTTATGAAACAGATTTTTAAGGGGTTATGGGGATGTGTAAAACTACATATTTTCAAAATTGACTAGTCAGTGGGAACTTGGCTTAAATGACTTGTCGATTAATCGTTCTTAAAGAAGATCTGAATAATTAGGCTGGTTTCGGGTTCACCTGACCCCAATTGGGAGTTTATGTAAGACACATTGAGCTAAGTGGAGCGCAATCGAATGGAACAGAAACCAGCGGCCTGTAGTTGTTATTTTAAAAGTTAGACTATTTTTAGCTTGTCAAGCTGTTTATAAAAAGGCGGGTTGCAAAAGCAGTACAAAATGCAACAAACCGACCAGAGTGGCGGTGCTTTGAGGTGGATAAATTTGAAGAGATGGTTTTTGAGAGGGTTTTATGGTGCAAACAGTCTAACAGCTGAAGAATAACATGCTGCTGGCATGCTAATAAAAACAACACTGGTAAAAATATGAAAGCTAAATCCAAACTAATTGACCGCACTAATTTCAACGTTAGGTGTCTCCATAAAGAAAAAAAATCTAAAATCTACTTGATAAAATTAAGCTTTCCTGTAGCTCAAATAGTAGAGCATGGCGCTAGCAACGCCAAGATCATGGGTTCGATTCCCAGGGAAAGCAAGAGCTGATAAAATGTAAAAACTGTAACTTGAATGCAATGTAAGTCGCTTTGGATAAAAGCGTCTGCCAAATGCATAAATGTAAATGTAATTAAGAATAGGCTCATTTTAAAACATTAATCAATCTTTCTACTCGATTTGTGAACTGGGTCAACTGAAATAAAGTGTACAATAACGTAAGATTTAGAGCTAAATTTTCAGCAGTCATTACTCCAGTCTTCAGTGTCATATGATCCTTCAGAAATCATTCTAATATTGCTGAAGCATCATTTCTTATTATTAGCAATGTTGAAAACAGTTGTGCTGCTTAATATTCTTGTGGAAACCGTGACTCAATTTTTTTCAGGATTCTTCAATGAAGAAAGTTCAAAAGAGCAGTATTTCTTAAAAAAAAATTAAAAATCTTTTGTAGCGTATGAATGTCATTACATCACTTTTGATCAATTTTGTGTTTCATTCCTGAATAAAAATATTAATTTATACACACACATACACACACACACACCTGGCCCTAGACCTTTGAACAGTACAAAATTAGGTACCACTACAAGAACTTTGTTCTTGTGTTGAGGAAAACGTTACTAATGTGAATAAAATATTTTAGAGCAGAGCATATCTATTTACTATGGAAATATCAAAGACATCTGGACTGTAAAACTTTTTTTTTTTTTCCTAATATTTTGGACCATCCACATTTATCTGCATAAATAAGAATATTTTTAAGCATTCACAGGTTAAATTTTTTCTTAACACAGGGATGAAACAGAGCTTGAACTATGAAAGACGGAAAGATCAGAACAGCGGTGGTCAGGACTGCAGGGCACATCCTGTCTGCTTATCACAAATCAGATCCCAGCCTTCCATTTATCTCTGTTCCTGTCATCAATCATACCCAACAACATGCATCTTTCTAAAAGGAACGCGCGCACACACACACACTGGAGAACACTTTTCTGTTACGCTGTTACGATTCCTACCATTATTATTCTCTGGGTTCCCTTTAATACACAAGGAATTGTGCCGCATAAGCATCTACAGATAAACACGTATCATGTTTACCGTGACATTCGGCTGTTCTTGCTGAGAAATCTGTGTACGTGTGCATGTCTCCGATACAAATCCCCATATTGCCTCTGGCTCCACAGGTCACCATGCACAACAAACACACAGAGTCAGACAAACGCCACACAGATACCATTCAATTAATTATTGCTTCCAACTAGCGAGTTGGAAATCCAGTGTCACAGATAAAGCTGTCCGTGTTTACAGCATGAGTCACTGCAATTATATTTGGATTGGCGAATGCAGGCTAGGCCGTCTGGGCGGTTTTAGATATTCTGAAAGAAAAGATTCCAGCAGTAATTGACTATGAATCAATATGCAAATACAGGAATATTATATAAAATTTCCACTTCTCTCAGAGGGACGATGCGGTCCAGAGACATTTCGTAGGCCTGGCATGCCACACGGTGTGTTTGAGAAGTGGATTAGAAGATCCAGGCTTTTGAGGCTCTCCTCGCAATTATCTGCCTGATGGAGGGATGATCTATGCAAACAGAGAGGAGATAGACAGGGAAAGAGAGAAAGAAGGGCGCTAGGGATGGATAGAGAGTTGTGAAACGAGAGGACTGACAATGTGAGATCTCTTTCTGCTAAATCAACGTTTGGGGACTCTAATGCAACTCTTGCACTCAAAAACGGAGCAAACTTGAACACAAGCGAGCTTTCATTCTCCCCCAATTGTCACTGTCTCTAAATCAGTTACATTCAGTATAATGAGTTGGAATTGCTGATATGGTCTTGGTTAAAATGAGCGAGCAGCTCTGGGACATATTGTTGTCTTTTATCTCCATCTTTGCTTCCATCTCAAAAATGGATAGTTCAGCCAAAAATGAAAATTCTGTCATCATTTATTCGCCCTCATGCTGTTACAAATCTATTACTTTCATTCTGTTGACACAAAACACAAAAATGGATACTGGTCACTGGGGCTCTACCCTTTCTGAAGGTACTAATATGTACCATTTAGGGCTAAAAATGGTACAAAAAGGGCTTTTGAACCTTGTCTACCACCCTGTTGACAGCTTTATTTCTTTTTTTATAAGAGAGGATGTCATAAAATTAAAGAAAACTATCATAAAATAATTCAAATGATGCATGCATTAAATTACAAGTCTCCACTGTAGCATGAAATATGGTCCCGAAGGATGACATTTGGCCAAGAGACACACAGGAACCAATGACATTTGATGGACATCTAATATCACTGATATCAAACCTGACACATGGCATGTAACAGTGCCATATTTGATTGCAGAAATGCAAAAACAGTATGAAATGCAACAAAAATGGCCATAAAGGTGGTATATTTGAAGAATTGTACAGAACAAGCAGTCCAAATATGCACTTGGTAACATTTTTTACAAATAATGAACCTCATAAATCATTTAATGTGAATGCAAAACGAGGAAAAAGAATCAATTGACAGCATGTCAAAAATATCTCTTTAGCAACTCCACAACTTACTGGCTACATTTAAGTACGAACACACAAATTTGTGCCTTAAAAATAAATCTCCAACTCTGCTTCCACTTTGGAAGCCAAGTGAAATGTCGGAGGTCAGCGAGCCTTGACCTCTAAGACAAAACCACCTACACCATTGTTTTGTAATCACCGATTCTTCACCAACAGCTATAACTAACAAGCATGCACGGCATATCTGATGTGAAGGAGTTGCACAAATAAGGCAAAATCAAACCTAACCAATGCAGCAAAAGTGGCGACCTTGGTAGAGGATGGGTAGCGAGTACAAAGGAGGGTCAACACAGGGAGCGAACCATTCAGATCCACTGCAGTGCTAATGACTGGGTGCTCTCATTATCTCCATCATTACCAGACCTTCATTTACCATATTGTGCTCAACAGCTAGTGCGCAAATTAATCAAGATTTCTCACTCTGGTAAGACAAGCTTCCTCCTAATGGCGCACTTCAACGATGAAAGCACGAGTCACAGTACAGTCCATCTGCAAGGTTAAATACAAACCAGACCTCCCAAATTCTGTCTGTGCTTCAGTGCAAAGTTACCTAAAGGCATTGCGAGGACCAGACAGTAAGTATCAAGTTAGTATCAGCAGTTCGTCCCTGCTGGTGGATGCAGTAATTACACCATTTATTTATTTAGACATTTACACCATAATTTATTTAGACAAGATTGTATAGAATTTGAATATCGGCTATTTGATGGTTATCGGCCATAACATGAAAATAATTACCAGCTTATCGATATTGGCCAGAATTTTAATATTTTTGCATCCCAGTGTTATTTTAATATTATTTAAATACTATTATCATATTTATTAATGTTTCGAGTTAGCTTTTATTTATATATTTTAATTTTTTAATTTAATTTTTTTAATTGTGTGATTGTCATTTTATGTTTTTTTTGTTTTTAAAAAATCAGTTTACCGTTATTTAATTTCAGTTTTAGCTTTAGTATTAATTTAAATACTATTATAAGTTAGCTTTTACATTTTCTGTTTTAATTTTAAATTGATTTAATCTGTGTTTTTTGTCTTTTTTAATTACTTTTTTAATCTCGTTTATATTTTATTTCAGCCTCATTTCAATTCATGAAAAGGATTTTAATAGTTTAGTTAATAATAACACTGTTGCGTCCCTAATTTAGGTTAAACTGATTTTTTATGTTACTTCTTATCAATAAATCTATAAAACTAAAATAAAATAAAAAAATTAAAATTAAAAATATTTAGTTCTCAATGGGAAAAAAAGCATCCAGCAAGAAGTCCAGTAACACCAATTCAACCATTCCAACCTAATTTATAGACCTCCTTGGTGAGGAAACCATGCAACCGATGGAAATGTAGAAATAATGCATTTGAAGTAATGCTAATATAAAGTGATTGATCTCAACACAGTACATTAAATGGAAAACGCTTAAATATTTAAGGTGCTTTGCATTTTGACATTAAAACGCGAATTCTTACCTCACCTCGCCATTCACTAAGAAGGGATGCTATATATACATGCACTCTGTAGCTAGTGATGAGCACCCTAGACACAGAGAGTGGACACAGCTGAAGCCAGCCCTTCTGCATGACTGCCTTTAGGCTTTGCGACTAAAGGGAAAGTGTGATTGTGTGTGTGTGCGCTTGTGCGTTATGCCCTGGCTGAAGCGATGTGCACCTGTTACCCTTGCAATAAATAGAAATGACACCAGCCTAAAGCAGCGCCTCTTTCTCTCATTAAGACTGATGAATCACAGGAGTAACAAATAAGTGGCGGCGAAGTCATCGAACGCACACCATCCATGTCGCGCCACAAGGTCATCAAAGGGGAAAGTGATGCAAATAGCAATTCAAAAGCGTTGAGTGTGGCCTATACAAGATTTAAAGCCAATATGTGCATCCTGGAGCGAACAACATCTTCTCGAAACTTTAAATGGCCACACTGACTTATCTATTACCTGAGATATTGAACTGCATGTTCCATTCCAAAGAACCCTCGCCACTTAGGGATCTTACAGCAAGCGAGGGAAATTATTTTCCCTTCCATTTCTCGCTCTCTTTTTCTATTTTCTAACGCTATGCTGGGGGAAACTGGGTAAATAGATAAGTAAATAAAATAAAACACAAAAGCAATGGGGGAGAGAGAGCAAAAGATAAATGTCTGCACCTCACGGGTACGCCGCGCTTATTCTGAATCATTGCAGCGACTCGCGACTGCTTAACGTTTCATTTTGGAAACAGGGATTTATAGAGGAGGGGAATTCACAGGCTCCGATACGCAAGGGAAACTTGGCACCCTACCTGTGCGACTATAAATAAGATCCTTCTCACTTGATCACACACGGAGCCAGAGAAGAAAAAAGGGATTTCGCATTGCTAGCCAGGTAGACGGTGAGGGTGAGACGACCATCTAGAGAGCATCGTATGAAGCTATTATCTATTTAAAGTGGTTAATTGCAACCAAGGGGAGCCAAACATAGACAACATCTTGCTTACAATGAATTGTTAAAAAGAACGTGCTGTAATCTGTTCAGACTCCGTGAAGATTCAGAGCATTGTGATGATTCACAGCTGTAAAAGTAAAAGCCCAATGAAGCATCTGAGAAGAGCTGAAATGTGACTAATGCCTAATAAGTAATAATAAGTGCACAGTGATAGGTCTCTCAAAGTTCTCAAGGATAAAGTGTCTTTTTTTAAACTGCGCACAAAGCCTGGAGCTTTCCGTGTGATAAACAACAGAGAAGATGTATTTAAATTAAATGATGAATAATGCATGTAGCACATGCTGAGGGCATGCCAAGTTATAAATCACCTTACATACAACTAACTAATCCATAATAACATTTATCTAACCGAAAATGTCCATCAAATGCATATTATCTTCAATGGGCCATTTGAGAACCACAGCTTAATGCGTTTGAGCATTATAAATCATATTCTCAGAAAATAATGGCATTTAATGTGTGAGAGGAACCACCACCACCACGACACCTGTTGTTCATTATCCTGTACAAGGAATTAACTGTTGAGCAGTGGCTTACAAATGAGCCATCAACATTTTTAATGCAGGAGGCCATAATGTCTCTTTCACCCCCAACTGACTACCAGTCACAATGTAATGCACATGCAAAAACATGACTATATTAACTGTCCATTAGTATTAACAGCCTCAGGTGAACGAAAGTAACAGTTTGTAAAACGAGATTGTAAAAGGCTGTTAGTTAGCTGCTTTCTAAGTTGGTTATCAGTTGGTGCAAGAAGATCACTGGAAGCTGGTTAACCATCTACAATGTAGCAAGCTCGACCACTTCAAGCTTGTATGTAGCTAGCTGTAGTCTGTTGCCAGTCCAAGATGGTCAACCAGCTTGATCCAGCTAATGACCATCTTAAACCAGGTAAAACCCAGCTATAATGTTTCAAAACACATCTGCCACCTTAAACTGAATCGATTTACTTCTTTACGCGTGAATTTGGCTCCATTCTTTAATTTCAGCTGTTTGAAGTGAACGCGCTGTTGTTCTAATGAGTAGCTAATCTCTAATTTTAATAATCTTAATTTGTTTACCAGTTTCATTTCATTTCATTTCTTTGAAATGATCAACGATTAAAGAGAGAGTCAATCGTTTATTGTAGGCTATTTGGTTATTCATTCATATTTATTGGTCTCGTTTATTTAGTTTCAAGTGAATAAAGCGACTCTTGTTTTATTTGTTTGATTACTATTCGTTAATCTTGTTTATTGTTTAAGCTCTCTGAAGTGAACGGAGATTGAATTTATCGTTAATCTTTTATTTGTTCGTTAATGTTCATTTAGTTTCAGCGATCCAAATGACTGGATAGGCACTGTTTTAGTCTTGAATCGTTTATTTGTTCGCTCATTTACGGATTCTTTGCTGTCTTTAGTGAATGGAGAAGGGCTCCGTGAGTCAGCCCGTCGTGTGAATGTCTCCTGATGAAGGGAGCCAAAGGAGCGCTCAACTTCAGAGCTGAGCGGAATATAGATGCGATCTGAGACTGAGTTTGCTCGTGATTTGCACCCACCTGAACTCAGTGCATTAGACTGAATCACACGAATATTAATTTCGAATTATACGTTCAACGCATTAGCGACATCGCTAATAAAGCGATAAATTAAGAAGAAGAAGAAAATAGAAATAAAGAATAGCATGTTACATTAGACTGATCTCTATTCTGTTAGTCGTGGCATTCAGCTTTAAGTATTATCTCAGTGCAACTCTTTCTGCTCAACGAGTTGTGAAAACGTGCAATGCGCTCCCAAATTAATTTCACTATTTTCCCGACACTAAATTAACGCAAAATAAATCTAAGAACCAGCTCGAGGGATATTCCTGAACATAACGGAAAGAAACCTCTCGCGCC